>NW_027496839.1:0-90111 GCF_021521415.1 Bidens hawaiensis | reverse complement strand
AAACTAATATAAGATAAAAAAAGATATGTCACCGTGAAAGTTAATAAATTCATTTTTTATGTTATATGCATCAATATGTTACTTTATAATTGTTCATATTTTCATGCAGGTTAACTTGGAACAAGCTGTATTGGTGTCGAATTAATTAATCTAAGTTTCAATATCTTGGTGGTTGAATTAAAAAAAATAAAAATATAGCATTAGGAGATCAAAAATAGTGTCATATAGTAAACAGGGGACAAAGTCTTCATTTTGTTTAACTGGCTAGACATACACTAATGAAAAAAAAAATATAAATTTTGGGCCTCATGGGCTCAAAGAAGAACAAGTCAGATGGAATAAAAAGGACGCGCCACGATAGGGCAGGGGCTCGGAGTTTTTTTTTACGGCAGGAAGGCAGAAGGCAGAGATGGCGCAGCCTAGGGCTGTGTGTCACGCAAATCAAGAAGTAATAATCATGAAGATGCAAGGCTAGAATCTCGTTGCAACTTCCTTTAGGCGGAAGGTTCGTAGGGTTTAACACTTTTCTCAATTTTATTAATATTAAATAGGGTAATTGAAGTATAAAGATCTTATGACAAATAACTATTTTTTATTACCACTTAAATTAATCAACTTTCCAGCACATGTCTATGTGGTGTCCAATTAATTGATTAAATTGAGTTTTGTGTGAAACCTAGAACCTAAAATCCGAAGGAGGTTGCATTTTCCTTAAATTGTGTTTAAAATCAATCTTACAAATTCTGCTTGACATTGTTTGTCCACATTAGTTAGTTAATTTTAGATTAAATAATCAAACAAATTTTGCAATATCGACCACATGCTCCTCGTGGATACGATACCCTACTTACTATATATATATATATATATATATATATAGTTTAATTAGGTTTTTGCATGACTAAAACGACGTTCATCAAACATCATATACACAAGTTTGAAAGTAAGAAAATACAAGGAAATAAAACAACTAGCAACTTGCATCTAGATCCATTATTTTGATAACCTAAGTACTAGTTTCTCTTCCTTTTTCTTCAACCTCTAATGATCGTACCTGTAGCATGTATATAAAATAAAGTTAACTAACATGTAGTTGGTGAGACTGACACAAGTTCAATATATACGTAAAAGAAAATCATAAAATTCCATGAACAAGTGTAAATCGCAAGTAAGGTCCTTTTCAGTTGGTAGCAACCAGCTTACTCGGATCTAGGGTCCCTTTTCCACTCTAACACAACGGTCCTGAGTGCAAAGGGGGGGGGGGGTTTAGGATCATACTTATCACTTGAAATTGAAGCTGAAATTGAAGCAAGTGGTCAAGTAAACACACAAGTCCATGATACGAATTGTAGTTTGAAAATGATTAACTAAGTTATAGGTCCCGAAACCGGATCCGACAACGAACGGCTTTGTTTTTGATAAGTGCTCGAGACGGGTGCAGTAAATCAAACGACCGAACATAATATAAAGATAATATAAAGTATAGGAACGATTTCGTTATTGGTTAAAACATTTAATATATTAATAAACGAACCGACCCACCAAGGTGAGCTCTCCTTGGGTGGATGATTTACACCAAGGAAAACACACACTAAAACTGACAACATAAGGCTCTATTTATAGCCAAACAACTAACATTCTAGAAACTTTCCCCATTGAAGCTAAACGCACGTCCCGAAGTTCTCGTTTGGTGTCCGGTTTTGCTCGCCGACATTAAATATTATCTTGACCATAAATATATAACGGGTTTCGTCATTTGATATCGCAAATCACTTAAATTGGCCTTACAATCACCCCCTTGAATTATGATATCAAAAACTTTGTTGAACCATGTCTCGCATCTTCAAAAATCACTCGATAAACCGAAGCCTATTCGTTTTACTCAAGGTATGACCCATCTATATTTAATCTTGAAATAATTCTCGTTTCTTTATCCATTCACTTGGATCTTAAGTTGTATTTAGGCATGGATGAGCTCGAATATCCACAAATTGATCTCGATTTACCGGTTTCATCGATCAAACGACAAAGCTTATTATTTCTTCTTTAAATCCAAATCCATATTCAATTTGTTCAAAGTTCACCACACGTTTCCAACTTCTCGAACGCCTTGAAAATAATATAAAAATAACAAGCTTTGAACGCGGTCAACAATAACAAAAACCCGAACAAGTTTGGCTTTCTTCAGTTTAGTCAACTCGAATAACAACCAATTCTCGGCCCAAAAATATCTTTGTTGAATCAGCCCAAAAATTAAATTAACACAAGCGTTTCACCAGGCCCAAAAGAAAAACCCAGCAACCCATCATTATGAAGAAGGCCCAGATGATGGATGACAGCCCATCTTCAATTAGCAAGCCCAGACATAATCAACTTGGACCTGGTCTAGGCCCAATTTGGAGCAAGTCCATTATACAGCCCGCATTTAAATATCATTATAATCAGAAACCCTAGCCATATGATACAACCGCCATCTCCATCTGACCACCCACCGAAAATTCAAGCCGGATTCGGCAGCCACCGGAGACCCAATTTCCAGCCACCCAAAATCTAACTCTACAACCACCGTCACTTGTACTGCCTACAATCTCACCGGAGCCACCGCCGCATATGTTTTGTCTGGCTCACCCCTCACTGTAAACCGAGTCCAGTACACCACCCCGTACATACTTTCACCGGAAAAATGAGCCGGATCTTTGGCATCCACCGGAAAATTATGCTCCGGCAGTCACCATTCAAGCATCATTATCATCATCGTCATCCAAGGCTTCCAGTAACATCCATCAATCATTCAATAGACATTGGCGACCACCACCAGAGACTTTATGAAACTGATAAAAATTAAAAAAAAACAGCCCTGCCGTCGTCATCTCCGGCAACATTAATTTTCAAACCCCATATCCTTACACCACATCAAATACACAAATGGGCCTATGAACCCTAGCCGCCACCATCATATTAACACACCGGTGATATTGTAACATTCGTTTTAACCAGATTTGGAGGTTTACCGGTGTTCTTTTTCACAGTCGTAAGGTGGTTGACGGCCAAATCAGATCTGAGTTGTGTTTGTGTAATTTCAGATCTGAACTTATATCATCCAAAGAAACACTAAAAACCAAAACTTGATCCCCAAAACACCTCCAAACGGACCACGTCTGAGTAAAACGAACCATATTCGAACCAAGCAAAAATCCGAAGAACGTACCTTAAACAGCTGAATCCAGATCTGTAAAAACCCGAAACGAACTTCAAGCATGCTTATTTCCAACTTTATTTCCAAACTTCAAACTTTATTTCTAAAACTTTAACGTCTCGGTTCGGGTAATCGCGGAATTAGAACCTGAATATCAAGAACAAAGTTGAATCATAAGATTCGACCCGCTCTGATACCAATTGTAGGTCTCGAAACCGGATCCGACAACAAACGGCTTTGTTCTTGATAAGTGCTCGAGACGGGTGCGGTAAATTAAACGACCGAACATAATATAAAGATAATATAAAGTATAGGAATGATTTCGTTATCGGTTGAAAGATTTAATATATTAATAAATAAACCGACCCACCCAAGGTGAGCTCCCCTTGGGTGGATGATTTACACCATGGAAAACACACACTAAACTAACAACGTAAGTCTCTATTTATAGCCAAACAACTAACATTTTAGAAGCTTTCCCCAGTGAAGCTAAACGCGCTTCCCGAAGCTCTCGTTTCGTGTCTGGTTTTGCTCGCCAACATTAAATATTATATTGACCATAAATATATAACGGGTTTCGTCATTTGATATCGTAAGTCACTAAAATTGGCCTTACATAAGTAAATGCTTCGAATAGGATATACATGCTACCCCTAAAATGTAAAAGCGTTTAAAAGGGGGGAGATGAGAAACTCACCTTTGAAGTTGATAATAAATGAAAGACGAAAGCCATAAGCGCGCTAACGAAACCGAGGTGATCGAACTCCACGAACTAAAATTAAAAATACGAAATAAAACCTAATTAACGGAATTAAAAGTTAAATTGTTTTAGGAATATTGCATTATTGTAATGAATTTTATTAGCATTTTATGTCATTTTGTATTATAATATTATTTAAACTTCAATGGAAATTTTAACGATTTAATATTATTTTAATATATTTAATTACTAATTTATGATTAATATGAGAAATTTTATCATTTATAGATCATCGAATTTATTGGTATAATATTTATCTTGAAAACGATTACGTTAGCGTACTATAAAGTTAACGAAGTGGAGAATAATAAAATATTATAAAATTAACGATTTTGACGTGTAACGAAAAAAAAAGTTAGATTTTTGGTGAAAATGGAAAAGTTTAGTTTTTATTTAATTTAAAATAATTTTTTTTAATTTAAAATAATTTTTAACAAATTAGGTTTGATTTATAATATAAAAGAAAGAAAGAAAAAAAATGAAAGAAAAGAGGCATGACCTGGGTTCAAACACAGGTCCTTCAAGCTACAAACAGGTGTAATAACCACTGGGCCAATTTCTTATTTAAATTATTGATAGAAACAAAAATAGTTAAACAAAGTTACATGTTCAACATCTTCCCTGTAAACCCTAAGTTATCAATTCATTGATTCTGTTCCATGTACGTTAAATTAATGTTATGGGCTTTGCTTACTGGGTAAAAACGATCATAATACATATAATAACTACCTGGTAAAGTCGCGGATTGAAGGTGAGCGAGGTTTGGTTGGAAACAAACTTTAATGAACAAATTCGCGATTACATCGAATGTATTAGATTAAAATGATGATTGTCGCAGGTTTAGATACTCGATTAGGTCCTATTTATAGATGCAATTGGAACGTAAAGTGGTTAATTGGTCGTTAATGCACTTTGATAATATCCGGCGGTTCCCGGAATTAAAACGCTCAGATTAGTAGATAAAACACTTTATTGACGATGAATATTGAATTGTCGTTATTGACTAAAGGTGTTAAAAGCTTTAATTGAAAATAATGCAGGTTTGATGGGCTTTTTTATGGTTGGCCGGATTTCATTGTGGTCGCCGGAGTTCGCCGGATTTCCGATGGTCGGAAACGTGAAGGGATGGGGGGGGGGGGGACTGGGCTGATTATTTTAATATAATATTTTTTATATATTTACATGAATGGTCCTTCAAGTTTTCAATTTGTTTTAAGATAAGAAATTAAAATAACTTTACTAATTAACCTTGACTTTGTAATATGACAAAATATAATAAAAGTTAATATAATTGGATGATTTTCCTTATTATACATGAATAGTTTGCGAGTCAATTAAATTTAATAAAACTCTAACCTCGGGGTTTCGATAATCGATCAAAATTAAAAAGAAAAACGAACTAACAGTAACCTAAATCCCCGTGAATATCATATTAACCATGAACGTTAAACACGAATACAATGAAACGATGAAACGGGTCGGTTTAATGAATACGAATACAAATAAAATAAAAAAGACGAATGACACATAAAATACATGCAACGAAACTTGAGATTAATTAATAACATTAATATATATATATATATATATATAAACAAAACCGGAAATTTAAAATTGGTTGGGCTTTATGGTTTGAAATTTAACAAATGTTACAATGGCAAGCAAAGTGATTCTTGGTTTAAGATTACAGAGGAACGATTTGGTAACTGGTGTACATGGCGGTGGTGCTGTTCATTCTACATCTTTGTGAACGATAGTGAAATTAGGATAGTTACGGAGATGGGTGGTGCTTTGGCTGGTGAGTTCATCGTCCGGTGGTGGTGGGCTGGCGGCAATAGTGGTCTGGGGTGGGTGGGTGGTGGTGGTGGTGGTAAAGAAGAGAGAGAGAGAGAGAGTTTGGTGTTGTTTGTTTTTTCAGAGGTAAAATAACTGTAATCTGCGGACCATATCTGCAGACATCTGTATTAGAAGAGGTGGACCAAATCTCTGCAGTCTGCAAAAAGAAGACTGTTTGTTTTTTAACGTCTGCAGACTGTTAAAACTTTCAATATATAGCTTTATACCAAAAAATACAAATTATCCTGCAACAATTATAAATACATAAATCCAAATTTTATACCAAAAAAATACAAATTATTCATAATTAAAAATAATAACAATATCAAAATGCATAATCCAAGATTAACATGCTTAAGAATCATTAGGTCCTTACAAACAATCTATAAAAAAAAAGTTCCAGCATTAATCTCATAATCAAATCATCAAGTTCTATCAGTATAGCCATTGTTGAGTCTTGCCAAATCTAAATAAATAAGCAATTAAATACAAGTTAGAATAACCCGAACAACCCAAAATAACCCAAACTAATTCAAACAAAAAACCAAACAACATGACGCAAAGTAACCCAAACACGACCCAAGCTAACGCAAACCCGATAATAAAAATAACGCAAACATTTATCGTCTTTCTTTTGAACACCAAAAGCGAACATTTTTATATTAATCCATGTAAGCCCGAAACCGTATAACCCGAACACTGTTTTTAATTATATATGTACGTTTAAACGGAACGAATCGAAAGCTTTTTTATCATTGTAACTAAGCCTGAAATGTCACACCCCAACCTAAGGAGGAAATGCTGGGCGTGAGCCAATTGTTCATAACTCGAAGATACTATCATAAATATAAATAACAATATCTATTAAGTTAATTATTTTATTTCAAAGAGTACACACAATATCCAAATACGACAAAACAATTCAAATAAGTAAATATAATCCGACATAAATTTAAATAAAAAATTGTCTTCATTAAACCCAAAGGTCTTGTCTAGGTGTCCAAACTTCAATCTTCAATTTACACGATAACCTGTATATGCGTAGAAAATACAATAGAGTTTGTCAACATAAAGTTGAGTGAGATTATCACCAATTTTGCAATGATATGATATAAAATGATAAATAAGCAAAACGTAGTAAATTGCGGTAAATAAATCAAACCATAAGCAAGTAGTTAGACCGTTATCAAGCGAATCGGGCATTGGTCACTAGTATGATCACACTATAAATGAGAATATGTTGGGCCCCTCCGAAATACGAATGAATGAATATTAGCACAAGTTAGCATGTAACACGTATATTTGATCAAATCACACACAATTACACGTTTACTATTGTATGAGATATATAGATAATACGAAATACGGATAATACGCATATGTCCCCAAAACTTGTGAAAATTCAGTAAAATAGGGGAATGATAAAACTCACCTTAGATTGAAGCGAATAAAAATATGAATAAACGAGTAATAATAAACGGGTCTTCCACTAACGCGTCGAACAAAGTAAAACAAATAAATCTGAAACTTTGTGATAAGTAAATATGAGTAAAAACGAACTCGTTTCCATTGGAATCATTCCAAACGGATGTTTAGAACTCCAGTTATGTTAAATTAAAGATTTAAGCGAGTCGGTAGTGACCAGAATTCGAACAGCGAGTCGGAAGTCGGGTTTTGGTTAGTAGTCTTAAAATTTCGTTACAAGAATAAAAGTCTTCTGGACCGAACGTTGGTTCTGACCAAAAGTATGAGAAATCGAACAGTCAAACTTGTTGACTATTTTGCCCTTTAACGGGTTTTCAACGAATTGACCAGTCAACACCCTTCAACCATGGAAATTTATTGAAGGTTATTGACTAGGGAATATGTATGAATGATTTCACAGAAAACAACTTCCCCGGATAATGCTTGAATCGATGAGAAACGGAAGTCAAAGGTCAATACAATAGCAAAGTCAACCTCCAAAGCTTGTTTATTCGAATATTATGGCAAAACCGAAGAAGATGAAGTATGGAAGAGGTAGGTGACGGCTGGGGATGATAAGTTAGGGTTTAGAGAAGTTTGTGGCAGAGGTTATATGATGTGTTTATATAGAATAAGCAAAAACAAACTATATTTAGTTAGTTTACTCGTTTAAGAAATCGAATCGAGTTTTAATGATCAAATCAACATTACAGGCAGTAAAAGTCGTTCTTGGGCTAGGGGTAATGAATATGGACATTTATCTAGGCTATATTAGTTTTCTTGGGGCTTAAAACACTCGATTTAGTCCTAAAATAAGCGATTTCGGGCAAAAAACAAACTAGAAAACGAATAAACATGAACGAACTGCATACATGCCTCACGGTGGCGTGTGGCCACCCTAGGGAAGGTGCCACCAGGCGGCACTCCGGCAAGGAAGAGGAGGACTTTTCATTTTTGACACTTTAGCCCCTTGAACTTTCTAAAATGTCTAATTTTTTATTATTTTAAAGTTAAAACAAGGAATAAACAACTTTTAAAAGCTAAAGGATATAAAATGAAAATACCAAAATCTTAAATACTTATAATTGTTTGATTTTATAAATAATAAGGATTCGAAAAATGTTCCTGGATCGGGTTATATGTAAACGAATACAGGTTTGAAAAATCCGAGATGTTACACGAAAACCATACACCCGGACCCAAGCCTGAACAACAAAACTTGATAGTTCAAACATATAACAGAGATTACAAGATCTAAGGGGCGTACCCTGAGTAACCTACCTAAGGACACCCAAACATGCTTTTGGAGATCCTAACTAGAAAACCATAACATATCTACTAAAATACTAACATAAGTTGAAACTAGAAAACCATAACTGAATTGTTGGTCACTAGCAAACAACTACAACTTAGTTTCACCCGGCAAATTTAAAAAGTCCAAACAGGTGAATAAGCCTAAAAAAAAGTAGTAACAGTGCCAAACAAGCAACATGGACTTGATTTTACCTTTTCTTAGTTTTAACATAACTTTCAATTGAGGCTTGAACATGGTCAATTGATGTGAGATTGATGTTAATGGAGGTAATGTTATGCACGATTGTTGTGGACTCACCCTCGGGTGAGTTTGATTTACGCTCAGAGTTTAAACAAGGTACCCCGATTTTCTTTATCTAGCGGTTTGCTGGAAAGAGAGAGACGCCGACGGCTGTTCAGGTGGAGGAGTAGAGGCCGGCGCAGCGGCGGTTCAGGAGGAGAAGAGTCATCGGTGGTGAGGGTTGGAGGGGAAGGAGAAGGTAGTTTCTTGTTTATGAGAGAACGTAATGTTTTATGTGATGAAAAAAAATAAGAGGAGAAGAGGTTAGCGCTGTGTTCCTGAGTCTCATTAAATGAAAGAAAGGAAAGGAAAACGAGAGAAAGAAGTGGAGTGGTGTGTTCTCAAGTTTCATTAAAAGAAGGAAAGGAAAAGAAACAAGGAAATGTGTGTTCCCGAGTTTCATTAAAGGAAAGGAAAGAAAAGAAAGGAAAGGAAAAACAAGGCAAATGAAGGATAAATTGGATGGGTTTATTTTCTTTTCAAATTGGAAAGAATTGGATGGAAAGGAAAGGAAAAGAGGAAAGAAAGTGAAAATGAAAAGAAAGGAAAGGATTCCTTTCCTTTCTCTCCTTAACTCAACTCGGGAACACAGCGTAGAAGTGGCAGATCCATGTCTTCTAGGAAAAGAGGGTGTGCAAAGCTTTTTTAATGAAAGGTCTTTCGAAAAACAAAAACACTGCAGACCACAACGTCTGTGCGTGGTCTACGCGGCGCAGACAAAAAAGGTCAAGAAGAGCTTTTGAGAAAAAAACAAATTGCCCCTTTGAGAGTGTTAACTATAAAGCTTTTTAATTTGTTATATTTATTTATTAATTAAAGCATATTTTATTTAAAAGGTAAAATGATCAATGAGCCCTAACTTGCATGACATATAACCTAACTTAACAAGAAAAACTAATTGGGTTATGGCTAAAAGACAAACAATGTAGCATTTGAAAACGTAAAGTATAAATCATGTCAATTTTGGAAGATAGTATTTTAAAGTAATAGGTTGTGGCAATAGCATGAAATGTTTTAATAGTATAAGTATATTAGTTTTGAATTCTTTTAGATTCTGTTTGGTATGAAGTAATGAAATGAATAAGGGAATGGAATGGACAAAGAAATGAAATGTATCATTACATTCCATTATCATGTTTGGTTATCATGTAGAAATGAAATGATTCTTCACTTTATTTTTATTAGTAAATATTATTATTGTTAATAATAATAATAATATTACCATTATTTACTAAAAATAATAAACTGATAATATTTATTATTATTATTATTATTTACTAATTATTATTAGTAGTAGAAAATAATTATAATAACTAATAATATGAATCTTCATAATAACTACTTTTTAAAACCAGCACATTAAAACGAAATTATTTAATTATAGCATGAAATGTTTTAATAGTATAAGTATATTAGTTTTGAATTCTTTTAGATACTGTTTGGTATGAAGTAATGAAATGAATAAGGGAATGGAATGGACAAAGAAATGAAATGTATCATTACATTCCATTATCATGTTTGGTTATCATGTAGAAATGAAATGATTCTTCACTTTATTTTTATTAGTAAATATTATTATTGTTAATAATAATAATAATATTACCATTATTTACTAAAAATAATAAACTGATAATATTTATTATTATTATTATTATTTACTAATTATTATTAGTAGTAGAAAATAATTATAATAACTAATAATATGAATCTTCATAATAACTACTTTTTAAAACCAGCACATTAAAACGAAATTATTTAATTAAATAAAAATAATCGTAAAATTGTTGAATCACACATGCGTGCTGTGAATAAATATAATAATAATTCTAATATAATATTAGTTATATTATAATATACAAATCAATAATGATATTAATAATAATAACATACTATAATAATATTGACAATATAATAATATTATAATATAATAATAATAACAATTATTATTATTTATTTATTTATTATTACTATTATTATTTTTATTATTTTTATTGGGTTGTTTCTCTTCCTTGAAGGAATGAAAAAAAAAATACCCTTTTTTAAAGGAATGAAAATCTTATAATTGGAATGAGTTTCATTCCTTAAAGAATAACACATTCCATTACCACATAACAACTAAACATGTTTTAATTCATTCCATTGAAATAATTCATTCCATTTTATCCTTCATTCTTTCACACCAAACACTACCTTAATACCAAGAAATTCTATTAAGACCTAGTATATATATGGAATGTATAGTAATATCTTTATTTAATTAAAATGAATGGAGTAATAAGCAGGTGACTATCAATCCATGCATCAATATGTCAACACTCAACATGCATTGCAATAATCAAGCGTACTTATATAACTCATATTATTTTCACTAGGTTTCTCTAATGCTAAGCTTTTGTTTCTAATTTAAGTTAAGCTTATCTTTATCATGTTTGTTGCTTTCAAACATGTTAGCAGATTAAAACTCTCAAGAACAAAGACAAAGCCAACAACTACAATTTTGGTTAAACTTAGAAAGATTTAGTTAGAAGTACATAGAAATACAACAGTTCTTGGTAAGTTTTACTTCACCTATTTTATGGTTTAGTCATTTTTATATTTGTTGAAAAGAACATGATACAAAAAGGGCCCCAATTTTAGTGACTGCTTTAAGTTCTCAAAAAGCTTGGGTCGACACTGACCTTAACTAAGCTTTTTGCGAGAGTTACTAGGGTGTTGCCTTAGTCAAGTTGTCGTGCTACCAAATGTGTTTGGGTAAAATAAGTAATAGATCTTGTTTATATTTGAATTATATTAATAGATATCTTTGCATTTAGAATTGAGATTTATCCCTAACAATTAGGGATTGCTTTGTATTATAAATATATTGTAACCATAATGAAGAGATGAAAGAAAATCACGTTCTTCATGGTATCACAGCCATCGAAATAACCCTTGCCGATTTTTTTCTTTTCTCCCTGTCGGCATTCCTCTCATCGATCCTCTGCCTATCTTTGATCACATTCTCCCTCATGGAATCCAAAATTCATCCGGCCATCACGGTTTCAAACATCAAAAACTTCGTCCCGATAACCCTCGACAATGAAAACGCTCAATACAACACATGATCCGAACTTTTTCGGATTCATTGCACTGATTATTTGGTTGATGACCATCTTCAACCATGGCCCGCGGTGTCTTCCTCCCCCTCCGGATCCGTAGCCGACAAAGACAAATCCACAGCCGATAAAGACACGGGTTCCGATCAATGGAAACGCTTAGACGCCATTGTTTTACAATGGATTTACGGAACGATTTCAATCGATCTCCTTCAAACAATAATGAAGAAAAACTCTACAGCCTTCGAAGCATGGGTCGCGCTAGAGAACCTATTTCACGACAACAAGAGCTCCCGAGCTCTCCACCTTCAGTCGAAACTCACCAATACACGACTGGAATCTTTCAAAGACATGGCATCATACTGCCAGGAAATTAAAGTCCTTGCCGATCAGCTTTCTAACATTGACGTGGCACTCTCAAACACTCAATTGGTTCTTAAGGTTCTCGGGGGTTTATCGGAACAATATGCCACTATCGCTGCCATCATCCGGAACACCGAACCTCTCCCGGATTTTAACACCGTCCGGTCAAAGCTTTGTGGGGAAGAAACCGAACGACAGGCACAGGCGTTGCAATTTTCTCAATCGGCCGGCCAAGCCCTCGCGGCTTCTGGGAAACCGGACCAACAATAGCAGCAAGACTCCTCAACCCGCCAGAAACACTTCAACGGCAGCAGCAACGATCGTGGACGAGGTCGGGCCCGCGGCTGGGGACGCAGCCTGTTTCAACAGCTCGGGTACGTTCCATGGGCTCCATTCTTGGGACAGTGGCCAAACGCTCCACAACTTCAACCAACTTGGCACCAGTGGGCAGCCACACCACCATGTCCCTACCCGACTTCAAACAAACCACCCACCTCGAACACTGATCAGGGAATATTAGGTCCCAGACCGACTCAGGCATATCCCATAGGATTCACACCGACCGACATAGACCAAGCTCTACATACTATGTCGCTTTACCCCCCACCCCCCGGAGCAACCTTGGTACATGGACACCGGTGCCTCTAATCACATGACGAACAATACAGGTAATTTCTCGTCTTTTTCTAATACGGGTATTTTACGAAACATCATAGTTGGTGACGGTAATTCCATTCCAGTAACTAGCCATGGCAATCAAACCCTACCACCACCCTACCCTCCGCTTAAATTAAACAATGTTTTACTTGCACTTCATATTATCAAAAACTTGTTGTCGGTCCGTCGCCTTACAACCAACAATCAAGTCTCGATTGACCCGTATGGTTTTCTTGTGAAGGATCTCAAGACCAAGGCACGTATCCTACGCAGCAATAGCACCGGGGACCTCTATCCTCTCACACCGCAGATCCTGTCCAAGATTAAATCACCATCTTCGTTTACTGCCATCTCCCAAGACGTATGGCACCAACGCCTGGGTCACCCGGGTCCTGATTTAATAAAGTCACTTAGGAATTCAAATTTTATTCAATGTAATAAGACTAGTTCTAAACTTTGTCAATCTTATGTTTTTGGTAAAAGTGTTAGACTACCATTTGTTAATTCTAGTACTTCCACTTTCATGCCATTTGATTTATTGCATAGTGACTTGTGGACCTCACCCGTTATTAGTACCAGTGGCCGTCGATATTACATTCTGTTTGTCGATGACTTCACCAATTTTTTATGGACCTACCCACTTTGCCACAAATCCCAAGTGTTTCCCACCTTTAAACAATTTTTCAACCTAATCGAAACCCAATTCAAATGTAAAATTAAACAATTTCAATGTGACAACGGGAAGGAATACTCTAATAATTCCTTTCAAACATTTTCTCACCAAAACGGAATGACGCTTCGATTCTCTTGCCCTTATACCTCTTCCCAAAATGGTAAAGCGGAACATAAAATCCGCTCTATCAATAACATCATCCGTACCCTCCTAGCTCAATCTAACCTACCCAACACCTTCTGGCATCACGCGCTAGAGGTCGCCACATACCTAATAAATATTCTCCCTTCCAAACTACTTAATAATAACACACCAACCCACATCCTATATCGCCGATCACCATCCTAAGAACGCCTCTACGTGTTCGGGTGTCTATGCTACCCATTAATCCCTCACACCACCATCCACAAACTACAACATCGATCAAAACCTTGCGTTTTTCTTGGGTACCCCACCCAACATCGCGGGTACAAATGCCTAGACTTATCCACTAATAAAATAATTATATGTCGTCACGTACAATTTGATGAAAACGTTTTCCCCTTCAAAAATGTTACCCATCCCTCTCTTCAATCTTATAAATTTATGACTGACAACATACACCCGACCCATTGGGAACATGTTGATCACAATCCATTATCACAATCATCATCTCAACCTAACCCTCTCTCACCCTCTGCACATACAGAACCCATGGCCCACCATCCTTCACCCCAATCTACTCACCCCATCACTCAAACATACTCTCGCCGTCCCAAACAACCCTCCATCCCTAAGGCCCAGCAACAACCACCAACTCAGCCCCCTGTTATACCACCACAGCCTCAACAAACCCATCCGGCTCTTGCGCACCGTACCATTCGAACGCGATCGATGGACGGTATTCTAAAACCACGACAATCATTCAATCTCAACACTACCTCCCCCGTACCTCTACCTCGAAATCCTGAACTTGCCTTGTCCACACCGGAATGGCGCCAAGCAATGAATGTTGAATTTGATGCCCTTATTAAAAATAAGACGTGGGAATTAGTCCCGAGCCAACCGAATATGAACATAATACGGAGCATGTGGCTTTTTCGCCATAAATTCAAATCGGATGGTTCACTAGAACGTTGCAAAGCATGGTTGGTCTGTGATGGTCGAAACCAACATTTGGGCGTTGATTGTGGCGAGACGTTTAGTCCGTTGTTAAATCGGCCACCATCCGCACGGTTTTATCGTTGGCACTAACGGCGTCCAGGTCAATCCATCAACTTGATGTGACCAAAGCCTTCCTACATGGCACATTAAATGAAACAGTATACATGCATCAACTGATGGGTTTCCGGCATCGTGATTATCCGGATCACGTTTGCCGACTCAAAAGTCATTGTACGGTCTTTAACAGGCACCCCGAGCATGGTACCAACGGTTTACAGACTTCGTTTATACCATGGGGTTTATGCAAAGTTGTTGCGATAATTCCTTGTTTGTCTATCATCGGGGTGCAGATACATCATATCTACTTATTTATGTTGATGATATTATACTCACCACTTCATCCGATGCCCTCCGTATCAATCTTATGGCTAAGCTATCTGCCGAGTTTGTCATGAAAGACCTCGGGCCGCTAAGCTACTTCTTAGGAATTTCGGTTAAACGGTTTGAAAATAAATTATTCATATTGCAACAAACATATGTGGGGGATATATTAGAGCGTGCGGGCATGAGTTCGTGCAAATCGGTTCCGACACCGGTCGATACAAAACCAAAGCTTAGCAACAACGACGGTGTCAATTTTCAAGATCCAACTCTTTATCGCAGTCTCGCCGGTACTCTCCTCACATTCGCGAGGCCTGACATCTCGTATGCAGTTCAGCAACTATGTATTCACATGCATGCTCCTAAACAATCACACTGGAATGCTCTTCTTCGAGTACTCCGGTACTTATGGGGTACCCAAACCTACGGACTAACTCTTGGTCCGTCTAATGCCCTGTCGTTACGCGCATACACCGATGCGGACTGGGCAGGTTGCCCGGACACTCGTCTGTCGACCTCAAGTTATTGTGTTTACTTTGGGGACAATGTGCTATCCTGGTCATCGAAATGGCAGTCAACGGTGTCTCGTTCGAGTGCGGAAGCTGAATATAGGGGCTTTGCAAATGTTGTGGCGGAGATATGTTGGCTACGCAACTTATTACTGGAATTGCACCGTCCCCTTTATGTTGCCACTTTGGTGTACTGTGACAACATAAGCGCTATTTACTTGTCGGGTAATCCAGTTCAACACCAACGAACAAAGCATATTGAACTGGACATCCATTTTGTTTGCGAACAAGTTCGTTGAGGTAAGGTTCGCATTGTGCACGTCCCGACACGTTTTCAGATAGCAGATATCTTCACGAAGGGTCTTCCAAAGTTATTGTTCGACGATTTCCGATCCAGTCTCAGCATTCGGCCACCTCCCGCTTCGACTGCGGGGGTGTAATAGATATTGTTTATATTTGAATTATATTGATAGATATTTTTGTATTTAGAATTGAGATTTATCCCTAACAGTTAGGGATTGCTTTGTATTATAAATATATTGTAACCATAATGAAGAGATGAAAGAAAATCACGTTCTTCAATAAGATTAACTTAAAAGGTAAGAGACATTTTTTAGACGTACGTGAGATAAACTCGAAGAAAAAAATTTACAAAGTCACACTTTTGTTAGTGAGGGTTGAAACATGTCACATGAGAATTTGATTCAACATTACATTTATCATAGTTGTGTATACAACGTATCAGCATATGAATAAGACGAGTGACTACGTTATATTTGGTGAATAGGCTATGTATAGTGACTAGAAGTTTTTTCATGTATTCATTTTATAACATTTTTACGTTATTTACAAAAATGTTACCGCGTAAAAAATATGCCCTTTAAATAGATTCCACGAATGAAAATTGATTTTCTTTTTCTAAAATATTTTAAAGTCCTTAAATAAATTCCACGAGTGAAAAATGATTTTTTTTTCTAAAATATTTTAAATATTTAAATGTTCTCATTTAAAATGAGTTTCGAATTTTTCAATGTTTTCTCGTTGATTAATAAATTTAACCTAAAGTTTCATTGTTCTAAGTTCCTATGTACGAAAACGTGATCATCTTTTTTTTTTTTAAATTTCTTTTGGACATTATGAAAGAGGAACTTGTATATCTCTCATAACCATCCCCCAAACCTTTGGGTTGCCTATAAATTGCCACAAAGCAATCATCACTCCACAAACCAACTCTTCACTTCACTCAAAAATGGTTAACGTTCATCTGGAGTTTCGAAACTCGCAACGAGCACAAGGTCCAGCCACAATAACGGCTATTGGGACCGGGACACCCTCTAATTGTGTCTTCCAAAGCACTTACTCTGATTACTACTTCCGTGTAACAAAAAGCGAGCATATGAAAGAGCTCAAAGAAAAGTTCAAACGTATTTGTAAGTCAAATATTCATATATATGATCATTGTTAGCATGTTATCATAACTAGTGGCAAACCCAAGTAATGTTTTGATCGTGGATTGTTTTCTTTAAGCTCATATTAGGTTAATATCCGAATTTATGGTTTTATTGGGACATAACTTGTCGTTTCAACATGTAAATATTATAAAAGATACAACGAGCTTTTGATTTACGTAAAAGTTATTGCGGTTTAAAAACCAAATGATACTCAATTACCTTTTTTTTCTTTCATTTTGATTTTCAAATACAAAATGTATAGATTGTTTCTTAAGTTCGTTCAAAAATCTCAGCGTTGGTGTTTTAAAATCTTTGTGGCAGATCAAGAAACCGTGATATAAAGTATATATAATAAAATAAAAGAAACGCGGTGTTGATTAACCTCGCATCCTATATGCTAGGTCTGATCACAATTCACTATTGTTCTTAATTTTGATAAAAAAAATTCATTTATTGAGCATACGTAGGTGACAAGTCGATGGTGAAAAAACGATACATGTACTTAACCGAAGAGATCCTGAAAGAGAAACCAAATATTTGCACTTACATGGCGCCATCCTTAAACGATAGACAAGATATTGCGGTGGTGGAAGTACCAAAGCTTGGTAAAGAAGCCGCCACTCGACCGATTATGGAATGGGGACAACCCAAGTCCAAAATCACACACTTGGTTTTCAGCACCTCGTGTGGAGTTGACATGCCAGCGGCGGATTACCAGCTCACAAGACTCCTGGATCTTCACCCTTCGGTCCAACGCTTTGTAATGTACCAGCACGGATGCTATGCTGGAGGCTCGGTTCTTAGGTTGGCCAAAGACTTAGCCGAGAACAACAAGGGGGCTCGTGTCTTGGTGGTCTGCTCTGAGCTGAGTAGTGTGGTAAGTTTTCATGGGCCTGATAAAGCCAATATTGATAACCTTGTTGGGAGGGCTTTGTTTAGTGATGGAGCCGCAGCCATCATAGTTGGATCAGACCCTTTGCTTGGTGTCGAAAAACCGTTGTTTGAGATTGTTTCGGCATCCCAAACGATTGTCCCTGATAGCCATGGTGTACTTGATGGACACCAACGCGAGGCTGGGCTTATATTTCATATAAGTGGAAGAATCCCTAGACTTGTCTCAAAACAATATTGAACAACTCTTGGTTGAGGCCTTTAAACCGTTTAATATCAAGGATTGGAACTCGGTTTTTTGGGTTGCGCATCCGGGTGGGCCCGCGATATTAGACGAGGTGGAGGAAAAACTAGCCCTTGAGCCGGATAAACTACGGGCGTCGAGAGGTGTGCTTCGTGAATACGGGAATATGTGGGGTGCTACAGTACTGTTTATTCTTAATGAAATGCGGCACTCGTCAAGGACAAAGGGGCTCGAAACCACCGGAGAGGGTTTAGAGTGGGGTGTGTTGTTTGGGATCGGACCAGGGCTCACTATTGAGACCGTGGTTCTCCGTAGTGTGTCCATTGTGTAGTTACTTATATGCCTAGCTTTCTTATTATATATATGGTTTATGAGTTTGTAATAAATAACGCCAAAAAAGACATGCATGTGCAAGTAGTTTCTATTACGTAATCATTTCCTATTATATTATAGTATGGAATTTCTTACATCAACAGCATCATTTACTAATTTCTTTCTTTCTTTTAGGGGTACCTTTTGATTTGATTTGATTTGATTTGATTTGATTTGATAGAAACAATAAACTAATGCTCCTATGCATGGTTTGATTTTCTTCTTTGAGCCACCATTCATTTTAATACGGGGAACTGAAATAACAACTATATATATGTTGGCCCATTCCTTTTGGTATTGTGCATTTTGGAATCACCATTCATTTTAATATGAAAAATTGGGGATAACAATTATTTTTGCTCCGTTCAGAAAAATTATCTTTTTGGTATTTTACAAGTAAGGGCAAAATATATACTATTTAAGGAAAATTGCACGGTTCATGTGAAGAGTTAGTTTATTAATGAAATGAAAACAGTAATGATATAAAAAGTGGTTTTTGATTAAGATCATACCAACACTACGCGAACCTTCAGCGTAAAAGTCAGATAAAATGAAGATCTAATTTCATGATCACTCTTTTTGGTGTGTGCGTGTCTTTATGAAAACGTCATACAAAACAAGTTTGACACTTTTCTCCACTTTCTATATACATAGATTAAGTTGTTAACTATGACGGAAATTCATTGGTATAATCACAAACACAAGGCAGAGAATTGGAGCAAACTTGCTTCCACTTTTCTGAAAAGGAAACTATACGATTATAACTGAAAGTTGCTTGATCAAAATAAGCAAACTACTAGCATAGTAAATACATAAAGAAATATAAATAAAATATAAACGCGCTCGACTAGTTAACTAGATAAAAAAACTCCTTCGATTGCACGCCAAGTAACAAACCCACGTCTTCATACCCGTGAACCTTTTGACCCGATAGAATCAAACTTGACCCAATTAGAATTAGACAGCATATCACCTCCCTAGTTCGATCTGTCCTGACTTCCAAGGTTTTCGCCACTAAACAGGTCTCTCGGTTCAATGAACTTCACCCTCGGGAGTGCTTTGGTTAACATACCATCTCGCTGTTCTTTACCACTTATATGTTCTATCTGAATTTCACTTCTTTCAATGCATTCTCTGTCTCTGATGAAGTTGTATCGGGCATTGATTAATATGTTTTCTCCTCCCATAAAAACGAAAATTTTCATGAGTTTTATATATGTTGTTGACCCGGCCAAATTAGAACAACCTTTTCGTTGACATGATTAGTTCATTTGCATCATACATCCAAAGGTGATCGTCAACCATCACCGCTTTGTTCCCACATTCTGTGATAGAGGCCAAGTTCGAGATTGGCTAATCTCCTTTTAAAATAAAATTCACTATATGTAAAGAGACTTGTTTTGATCAATTTTTCATGTTCTCTATTAAAAACCAAACATGCCTTTTATAGGCTTACAGTAAGTAACTAATGCATGAAATAAGGAAGATAGGTTTAGTACCCACTAATACTTCTAGGAATTGAAAAACTAAAAGTCTAAAATAAAGGAAATAACCAACTAATGCAAATAAATATGGGATTGACCAGAGAACATGGAGATAATAGTGGTGCATCATGGGGGATCCATATCATTCTGTGATCTGCCTAAGGCTCAATATATTCGGACGCAAATAGGGCTGTCATAACATATCGGACACGACACGATAAGAAACGATGACCTGTTGTGCTAAACACGAATACGGCACGATAACTAATCGTGTTATTTTTTCCAAACACGAACACGAACCTGCTTAGTAACAGGTTATCCTGTTAAGACCTGTTAAAGGACCTGCTTAAAGACACAATGAATAATACATGCGTAACGAAACCAAAATATTCAAAACAAACATAAAAGTCTTAATTAATAGATAATCCATAACATAATTGAAACAAAAAACCACAAATCCATAACATACTTGAAACAAAATACGACAAATCCATAACATACTTGAAACAAAAAACCATATAAGCAAAGCATAATAATATACATAATATCGGGTTCTGGAAGGCATTAATGAAATGTCGTTCGTAAGTATGACTTTAGGTTTAAGACTTTAGGAGTTTATATATATTTATTTTTTAAAATAAAAATCTACGCAGGTTACTAATAGGTTAATAGGTCTTTAACCTGTTAAGACACAAATCTAAACATGAACAGGTCAACCTGTTTAAAGACACAAAATATGTTAAGCTCAAACCCAAACCTGTTAAAACCTGTTTCGTGTCGTGTTGAGTTAACAGGTCCAGGTCATAAATTGACAGCCCTAAATGCAAATATATCAGGAATGAGGTATACATTTGTTACTAACCTTTAGTCTCCGTTGTTGCATTCTAACAGGAAGGTGCCATTCCTTTTGATTCATCCACGTACTTCAGCAAAGTGTGAACTTTAATCAGTCATATGATTGCTAGCTTTACTATCTAGTCTAGCTACCAAATCCCATCTTTCTCTTGCACTATTAGCACTCTATTTGGGCTGGACCTTTTTCTTCATTCAACAAGATGACTTCAGCATGTTATTTTTGTTCCACAACCGCTGTCATCATCAAGGTAGGCCGGTCTTCATGCTAGTGGCTGATCTAGACATAAATCTCAGCGGCAATGTTCAAAAAAAAATTGTTTTACCATATTTCATACAATGTAAACATAACAAAAGTAGAAACATGATAATAAATAAAATAAACACATAGGGTGCAAATTTCCCCTCTTCGGTTTTTAAAAGATTGAAATCGAGCTATTACACATTTTTCTTTTACTTTATCAAATATTTCTCTTTCGACGGCACAAATTAAAGTATTGTTCAAATACTTATCACACATTCGCTTGGCAAACCCGTATTGATAAGGTTCATTTTAGAAAAACATATTTCAACTGTTGCGGTTGCAATCGATAAACCTAACATTAGCTTCAATATTCAATAAACCAAAGGAAAAGTGGTGTGCTTTCCGGCTTCCACCATTACACAGGCAAGGTCACACATTTCACCCAATTTTATAAATTTATCATCTTCCTTTAAAGTATGATAAAAGTTGATACGGACATCTAAAATACACCCTCTTTTTTCATTACTAAAATCATTCAAATACATCCGAAAATGTCACTATCTTATATATGTCAAACTTGGAAAGCGAATCTCATAGATTTAAACCGAGCATATTTTCTAACAAACTAGTTGAGACCTCACTGAATTTATTTCCATGTTCTTGAATTTACATATTCAAAACCGTATTAAAAACTTCAACCTCAAAATGATGATTCTGTCGAACATGTTTCTGTTTAATGTCTCACGTTCAACACAAAAGAAAAAAAAAGGTTTATGATTTTAATTTGCTTTGGGGTTTATTTGATTTGAACTTTTAAAAAATGATGATTCTATTGAGCCTATTTCTGTTTGAGCTTGTTTAGTTTGATGTGTCTCGTTCAAACAAAAGAAAAGCAAGTTAATGGTTTTTGTTTGCTTTGGGCTAAACTTAGTTTGGGCTTTATTTGATTTGAACTTTTAAATTGATTGTGCTTTAAACAAATATGGGTAACTTAATATTTTCTCAGGGGTAACGAATTACGAAAACCGACCGAAAAAAATAAAATTTACACTACCGACGAAAAGTTGAGGGGTAGCATCTGGTTGTAAGCTACACCCGTCCCTGCTTCATGCATTTTAACAAGGCTTTCTTTCGATCTTCTTTATACCTGTACCTAATAAATAAGTAATCGTTTACGTCACGTACCACAATTCTCAAATACTTGTTTTTAAATATATTAAATTATTAGCTAGTAACTTAAAATTAATTTCAATCATATATTATCTCAAATTAAATATCCTTTTATATTTTTTTTGGTTTTCTCTTTCGTTTGCTTTCGCAAGTACAACGAAAATGAAAAACTTTATTTCTGAAGGATTAATCACTCGTCATCAAAGTACAAGGGGTCTGTTAGCAATCAAAGATCAATACTCGCAATTCACAATTGAATTAAATAAGAACAAGATGATGATACACACGAATTCTTGATTTAACAATTAATATGCTATTGAATATACTAAATACGTAATGTTAATTTGTTTGACATCATCCCTATTTATAGAATAGATAATTACATATTAACCTTACTAAATACAATAATTACAATGAGACCCCTGTACATATAATTAATAATAAATTTTAATTTAAATATTAATACTCCCCCTTAAACTAAACTTGGAGGTCTTCGTTTCTTCAAGATCCGGTTGCCATCATAGTAGCGTTAGTTCATCATCTTCCTCCCAGATCAGGTTTGCTTCCACTCTTTTCTCCCCTTTTGGACATTCATATTTGATATGTCTAAGTTCATTACAATTGAAGCATCTTATGTGATCTTTGTTTTGATTACCATGCTTCCCACCTTTATTTTTCCATGACCTCCAATTTTTGCCTTCACCATGTCCGTTGTTTTCCTGCTTAGAACTTTCGTGACCGCAACGTTCAGATTTATGGTCATTGGCTTTCTTCTTTCCGTCTTCTTTGGAGAATAAGACCTTGTCATGCATGTCTTCCTCCTTGATTTTCTTCTTGGTGCATTCCTCGAAAGCCTTCAATCTTCCAACGACTTCTTGGAATGGCATTGCACCAAGATCAACAAACTTCTCGATCACAGCAACAATCTGAATGAATTTTTCTGGCACCGAACTGAGTAGTTTTCGAACCAGTTTCTTGTCATTCATAATATGCCCAAGACTTGCAATCTCACTAATTTTTCCAGCATAAACATCAAGCGACTCGTCAACACCCATTTTTAGAGACTCAAAATCTGACTCAAGTGTCTCTAAATGCGCTTCTTTAACTCTGTCAACTCCAATATGTCGAACCTTTAATGCGTCAAAAATTTCTTTGTAAGTAAAATTAGCAATTTGCAATACCATGTTTTCTGGAATTGCTTGGTATAGTAATGCAATTGCGGTATTATTCTATTTCTCATCAACTTCGGTGCCCTCTTTTGGTTCGACGGCTTCCCAACTTCCATGGACATTAAAGATCGATCTGATCTTTACATCCCAAATGGTGTAATTTTTAGAGTTTAACATAGGGCATTGAAAACTCATGGATATCCCTCATTTGATGTTACAACTTCTTTATCCTTGGACTGAACCATTTTCTTAGTTTTCTTTTTCCCAATCTTGACAAACTGACTATCACCGGTTTTGGATCGATTTTGATTTCAACTTTACTAGTATTGGATCAAATAGATATCAACCTTTACCAATAACAGTTCACCAATTTTTCGGTTGCCTTACAACTTAAGATAAATCAAAACCAACTATTAATACTACAAACAGTATCTGATTTATAAAACCAACTATTTCAACAACGGTTTATGGGTTTTTTGGTCACAAAATGAATCAAAACCAACCGTTTTATACCGATAGTAGTATACAGGTTTCCCAATGCAAATCAAAACCAATTGTTCGTCTCAACCGACAACAACACACGGGTTTTTCGGTTACCTAAACAACTCAAACCAACTACTTTAAAAACACAACAGTGTTCGGGTTTATCGGTAACCAAGTGAATCAAAACCAACCGATTCGCCCAAGAATAGTATCCGGGTTTTCGGTTGCAAGGCAAATCAAAACCAATTGTCCGTCTCTACCGACAACAATACACGGGTTTTTCGGTTGCCAAACAAATCAAACCAACTATCCTTAAAACCTGTCCTTGTGTGTTTTGTATGTTTAAAATAAAACAAAACAATCAAGCTTCTGTATAATGGTTTCAAAATATTGAACACCTTCAAATTTTGAAATCTTGTTAATTGCCTGTATTCAATCTATGGAATACCCAACAGTCCAAATGCGTTGAACTTTGCACAAAATTGAAAAACTAATTCCAAGACTTTGATAATTGTGAACATAATAAAAAATGAATAATCCTTTTGTTTGATTATGATCTCAATCACCGTTTTTTTCAACGACTTCAACTTGTGACCACAACAAAGGTAAAAAAAATCAAACAAATTGATCGTTTGTGTATCAAACAAATTATCAAAACGATTTAATCAAATGAATTAATAGCATGAATTGATCCTTTCACTTGATCAAATACTCAATCATGTTCGAATGATTTCTGGTTTTATCGATCAAACTCGGGAGAAAATCGGTTCTTGATCGAATTTCCTTAATCAATATCTTAATCAATTACTCAATTAATAATTGATTAAACACAAACCCTGATTTTGTATGGCGTTCTTGATTCAGTTTCACAGCCCTTGACCAGATTGAATGAGTACAAAAACGATCGTCCACTTTCTCTTAATCGATGGATTCAGACAAATTCCCAATTGATTGATTAAAAAACTGGAAATCGTTTAAAAACCTTGGCTCTGATGCCACTGTTAGCAATAAAAGATCAATACTCACAATTCACAATTGAATTGAATAAGAACAATATGATGATACACACGAATTCTTGATTTAACAATACTAATATGCGATTGAATATACTGAATATGTAATGTTAATTTGTCTGACATCATCCCTATTTATAGAATAAATAATTACATATTAACCCTACTAAATAAAATAATTACAATAAGACCCCTATACTTATAATTGATAATAAAGCTTAGTTTAAATATTAATACGGTCGTAGTGTAATTAGTTATAAGTATGTTTAAGTCATACTTAAACATGTATGTAAAGTTTAGGGATTAGAGTGTCAATGTGTCAAGTTTGTAGCTGCCAAAAACACATGTATGTATCTTATTGTTCTTGAAAGGTTGCAACCCTAATCATCAAACCTTTTGGTGATCTATAAATAGGGGAACAATCAGAACGTTTAATTCATTCAATCCATGTTCAAGTTATTCAATAAAGATTGTTGTTCATATATCATTGTTCGTGTTATCAATTCATTATCAACGATCCATATTTGGCCAACAATTGGTATTAGAGCATTAGGATATTCACGAATTGATTATTACCTTGAACAATTATAGATTTGCAGTGGTTAATTCCGAACCAGAAACGAATTTCCCGCCAGAAAACATACAGTAGCAGGTTTTCGGCAGCAATAGCGGATTCCGGCGATTTTTCCGGCAATCACGTTTTTTCGGCAGGTTCTTTTGAGTGAAATTAAACAAACAAAGGGTACCAACGATTTTCTCCGACAGCAAATAGAAGTTCTGGATATTAAAAAATGTGACAGCTGTAGATTCTGGCATATTTCGTTTTTCCAGCAAGGATTTCGGTGAAATTCATTTTTCCAGCAGGCCTATTTTTCGAGCAGAATTTGTAGAGTAGTTAGCATCGGTGGTTCCGACAATGGACTGGAGGGTATATACACAAGCAAACGCAGCGGAACAAGGTGTTTTGGTGATACACGGCTTTCCGGCAAACCCGGTTTTTTCGATGACAAAATTCCGGTGAATTTCTTTTGCGCAATAGCGTTTTTTGAAAATTGCGTTTAGGATTAGTGGCGGTGGTAATTCCGGTTTCAAAATTGCAACATAAGGATTTAAATTTGTTAAGGGTAGCGGTGCGATTTTCCAGTGGTATACAAAAGTGCGTCGGCGTAGAGTTTTTCTAACGGGGTAATCGAAAGTCAAGGAGGCAGCGTGGTATTGTGTTTGCGGGCTATTGTAAATCCGGCAACATCTGGCAAATAAAGGCGGACACAACAGTGGTTTGTTACGAGTAAGAATCAGGAACCGAGGTTAAAGATCAAAGTTGATCAATTTCAACAAAAAGGAGTTTTGTTGAAGCACCAAACTGAAGAAAGATATACAGGGGCTGATTCGGTTTGCCAGTATGTATAACATGTTTATCAGAAAGTGAATTCGATTAAGGAATAATTGAGGGTGACTGAAGGAATTATATTCGCGGGTTTTCGGTTAATACAAATTCAGGTTTGCAAATTATATTCTTGAATCATTGTATTTTTTAGTATATATAACCAGTAGGGTTGTCTATATGGGATTGTGAAAACCTTAGTCAGTCAAGGTGAAAATTCTACGATTTGAGAGGATGTTAGATTCGGAGACTCATCCAGATAACAACGCACTTGTAACATACAAAGGGGTAGGATCACTAACCCATTATCAGTGCCCAATTTTAAAGTCTACAAATTATACCGTTTGGGCAATATGAATCAAGATAATTCTTGAGGCAAACGGATTATGGGAAATGATAAACCTACTGAAGCTACACAACTAGATGTTCAAAAGGACAAGGCAATGATTGCGTACCTGTATCAAGCGATATAGGAGGCTGTCATTTGCAAGTGGCAAGTTGCAAAACAGCAAGAAAAGTGTGGGAAGCGTTGAGGAAAAGACATGCCGTTGTTGAATGAGTACAAAAGGCTCGTTTACAATCGTTACTGGTGGAGTTCCATATGATGCAAATGAAGTAGGACAAGTCAATAGACACCTTCATGGAGGGGATTAACACGTATACTACTAAGGCTAGTGAACTGGGAAAACCCTTGGTTGAACCCATGGTTGTACGGAAGCTCTTAGAATCCGTGCCAGACCGGTTTATCTAGATTGTTGCATCAATAGAACAGAGTACCGACATAGATGAAGTTTCAATTGACGATATCATCGGGAAATTGAAGACTTATGAAGAGCGGATAAGTATCAAGAAAAGAAGCCATGAAGATGGTTAAGATAGATTGTTGTACGCACGCCAAGACAACAACTCAGGCCGAGATAAGCGATTTGAAAATCGTGGACAAGGAAAGTTTAACCCAACGAAAGGGAAATGGAAGGATAGGAAAAATCCTAAGGAAGAAGGCTCTTCAAGCAGACCAGGACGAACAAGAATTAGAAGAAGTTCGACAAGAGGAAGATCAGATGCCACAAATGTGAGTAATTCGGACACTTTCAATGGGAATTTTCACAAAGGAATGTTGGTGAAGCATAGTTAAACTTGGTGCAAGAAGACACAGAACTAACACTGCTAATGGCAATCACTGTGGATGGTAGTGAAAAAGTCATGTTGAATGAGCGTGAAGGTCAAACCAAGAAGCACACTTCAACAGAGGAAAGTCTATGGTATTTAGATAATGGTGCAAGTAATCACATGACCGGAGTGAGGAGTCATTTCAAGGAGATTGATGAAACAATCGGTGGTCATGTTTGATTTGGAGACGGATCATATGCAGAGATCAAGGGAAGAGGCTCTATATTGTTGGAATGTAAGAATCAAGAACAAAGGATCATATCCGATGTGTACTACATTCCAAATCTCAAGAATAGTATATTGAGCCTAAGGCAACTAACGAAAATCGGGTGTAAAGTGGTCATGGAAGGAAATCATCTGTTAATATCTGATCACGGGAGGAACCTGTTGTTCAAAGTAGAACGGTCTAAGAGCAGGTTATACAACGTCACATTGAAGATAGGAACACCCGCATATCTTCTAGCAAACATAGATGACGGAGCATGGATGTGGCACACAAGATTGGGTCATTTAAACTTTGATTCAATCAAAGATATAACTTGGAAAAAGATGGTTCAAGTAATTCTAGAAGTCAAGCGCACAAGACAGATTTGTGATGCTTGTGTAATAGGAAAACACAATAAAGATCCATTTCCAAATAAGGCTAAGTTCAGGTCTTTAAAACCTTTAGACTTGGTCTATGGAGATCTTTGTGGTCCTATATCCCCACCAACACATTCAGGAAAGAAGTACATATTCCTACTTGTAGACGACTGTACTCGTTTCATATGGGTTTATTTCTTAGTCTCGAAGGATCAAGCATTTGAGTTATTTAAAGAATTCAAAGAAAGGGTGGAGTCAAAATTACGAA
Source organism: Bidens hawaiensis (assembly GCF_021521415.1). Lineage (NCBI taxonomy): Eukaryota > Viridiplantae > Streptophyta > Magnoliopsida > Asterales > Asteraceae > Bidens > Bidens hawaiensis. Next base: position 61,663 of record NW_027496839.1, on the reverse strand, counting down.
CCAAGTTAAGGATGCTGAGGACTGATAGAGGAGGAGAATTCACATCAAATGAATTCAATCAGTTGCAGAGGAAACGACATTGCAAGGCAATTAACAGCACCTTACTCGCCACAACAAAATGGAGTAGCTGAACGAAGAAACAGGACGATGTTATCTACTACTCGGAGTATGCTTAAGGCAATAAAGATGCCTCAGAATTTGTGGGGAGAAGCAGTTAGGCACGCAATATTCGTGCTGAATAGAGTCTCTACGAAAGCTCTATTGAATAAAACACCGTACGAAGCACTAACTGGAAGGAAGCCAAATCTAGGAGATTTGAAGATTTTTGGTTGCACAGTATATGCCAAGGTAATATCATCTCACTTAAAGAAATTAGATGATAGAAACAAGCCTGTGGTTTCCTTAGGTGTGGAGGAAGGGCATATAGGTTATATGATCTGGCAAAAGATAAGAGAAGGGTACATCAGAGAAGCAATGGACAAGTTTTGTCATTGAAGGGTTTGATGAAGTTCAAAAAGTACGTGTAAATCCCGAGATTCACGAAGACAATAATCACGAAGGAGAAGTTGGTAATCAAAACTCTCTTGTTACCCCTCCAACATAATCCTATATTAGATAAAAAGGAAGAGGTTCATGAGACAACTAGGAGTTCGCATCACGAGTTTGATCATATCCCTAAACGAGGCTTTATGAGGATATCGTAAGTGCAAGAGGATGCACTAGCAAGATTATTAAACATGGATGAGTTGGAAGTGCTTATGATGGTGGAGGAAGAGCCACGTAATTACAAGGAAGCATCTACCGATGAAAGATGGATTGAAGCAATGAAGGTTGAATTGGACTCAATCAACAAGAACAACACTTGGAAGTTGACTACTTTGCCAAGCGGTCATAAGGCGATTGGTCTAAGGGAAACATTGTGAAATATAAGGCAATGCTAGTAGCAAAAGGTTACCTTCAAGAACATGGTATAGATTTCGATGAAGTATTCACACCGTGTGCACGTATCGAAACTGCTCGGTTAATCTTAGCCATGGCAGCCTATCATGGCTGGGAAGTACATCATCTGGATGTAAAGTCAGCATTCTTAAATAGAGAACTAAAAGAAAAGGTCTATGTCTCATAACCTAAGAGTTTCATAGAGCCTAAGAATGCGGGAAAAGTTACAAGCTTACTAAAGCATTATATGGACTAAGGCAAGCACCACGTGCTTGGAATATGAAGTTGGATGAGACGTTGAAGTCGTTGAACTTCAAGAAATGCAATCTGGAACAAGCAGCGCATACAAAGAAGACGAAGAATTATACACTGATCACTAGGGTTTATGTTGATGACTTGATAGTCACGGGCACTCCGAGAAGGAAATTGACTTGTTCAAATCCCAAATTGAAGATAAGTTTAAAACGAGCGATCTTGGATTTCTAGTATATTATCTAGGGATTGAAGTTACCCAAGTCGGGGGTGAGATTGCAATAAAGCAGACATGATATATCAATAAAATCCTGGAAGTTAGTGATATGGTTAACAGTAATGAGACCAAAATTCCCATTGATCCGGGAACAAAGTTAACTAAGACTGAGGGAGCCACACCTGTAGAATGTACTCAATACAAAAGTCTAATTGGGAGTCTAAGGTACTTGTTACATACAAGGCCTGATTTATGTGACTCAATGGGATTGCTAAGTAGATTCATGCAAGAACCTATGGATCATCATTTGAAAGCTGTTAAACAAGTGATACGCTACATCAAATAAACAAAGGAGCATGGAATCATCTACAAGAAATGAGGCTGCAAGATAACTGGTTATAGTGATAGTAGTTATGGCGTCAACATAGACAAAGGAAAAGGAACTACTGGGCTCGTATTCTACTTTGGAGAATCTCCTATAACCTGGTGTACACAGAAGCAACAAATGGTTTGCATCATCATCATGTGAATCAAAATTCATGGCAACAACAGCAGCAGCAACAACATGTCAAGCACTGTGGCTAAAGCGCTTACTTGGAGAATTAACTGGCTGGAAGGAAGAGAAGATAACTCTGAAGGTTGACAACATTTCAGCGATAGCGCTTATGAAGAATCCAATGTTTCATGGAAAGAGCAAGCATATAGACACACATTATCATTTCATTAGAGAGTGTGTGGAAGACGGACACATAAATATAGAGCATATTAGCGGTGAGTTACGAAAGGTGGATATTCTGACAAAGGCACTCGCAAGACTCAAGTTTGCAACTATGAGGCAAATGCTCGGTGTTCAAGATCTACGACAAGAAGAGGATCATGATTAAGGGGTTGAATGAAGGATTAATCACTCGTCATCAAAGTACAAGGGGTCGTAGTGTAATTAGTTAAAAGCATGTTTAAGTCATACTTAAAAATGTATGTAAAGTCTAGGGGTTAGAGTGTCAATGTGTTAAGTTTGTAACTGCCAAAAACATGTGTCTGTATCTTATTGTTCTTGAAAGGTTGCAACCCTAATCATCAAACCTTTTGGTGATCTATAAATAGGGGCAACAATCAGAACGTTTAATTCATTCAATCCAAGTTGAAGTTATTCAATAAAGATTGTTGTTCATATATCATTTTTCATATCATCAATTCATTATCAAAGATCCATATTAAGCCAACAACGTCCATCGCAACAGATAGGTCTAATCTAGGCCAATTTGTATTACATTTACGAGTAAACACCCACCTAGAATTAATATTTTTTCTTTCTACATGTGATATATTAGATAGAGGTGGGCAAAAAACTGGTTTCGATCCGACCTGGTGTACCTGACCTGGAATCGGGTTTCGATTCCTCAGAAAAATATTACTCGGAACCAGACCTAAGCCGAAACTGATTCCACCTCTACCCCATGAAAACCCGGTAAAACCCCATAAATCCCAGTCAAATCAGTTCTAAAGTCAATGATACCCGAAACTAGTTTCTACAATATAATAAAAAAGCCCAGCATTAAAGAAGCAAGCACACCACACCGCCCTCTTTCACCATTTTGGCTTTAATAATAATTACACTGTGAAGGCATGAGGTAAACCATTTCCCCCTTTTGAATCAAATTACGAATGAATATTCTTGCTTAGGGTTTTGATTTCATGTTTTGTTTATCACTAAATCAATCAATTGATGATCTGTAATCATTCTTTTCAATTAATTTCACGATTTGAACTATGGTTCCATTTTAATTGCTGTTAATTTGGCGGAGATATGAATTTACAGAGTTTTAGGCTCTGTATTTGTGATAAACAGGTAATTTGTTGAGTAATTGAGTGGTCGCCTGATTCCAGTTTTGTACTGTCTTCGTTCGGATTGTTTAGACGATTTGATAAGCATTAGGTTCGATATAGGAGTTAGGTAATACCACTATTACAACATTTGATTCTATTGGTATTAATTCTTGAAAGCAAACTGCTTGATCAGTATTGTCATATAATAAGGGGCCGGGCCCGAGCTCGACTAGGCTCGAGCTTGGCTCATTTCGAGCTCTTTTTCTAAAGCTTGAGCTCGGCTTAGGCTCGACTTGCTTGTTATTTATTAAATAATTTATATACATTTTCATTATTCATATATTTTGAAAAAAAAAAAACGAGTCTAAACTTGGTTCAAGCGCGTGTGCAGTACTTTCAAGAAGCCAAAGCTTGGGTTAAACTCGGCTGTGCAGTGTGAACATGATACATAGAAGTCCAAAAGAGTTAATACTCAAAATACACTAGGCTTTTTAAGGCTCGATTAGCCTAAACAATCTTCCCAAAGTGTACTCAGACTTATCAACTAAACAAGCTTTATATGAGGACCGGGCTCAGCTCGGCTCATTTCAAGCTTTTTATCGAGTAGCTCGTGTTTAAATCTTCCTATGCATATTTTTTTTCTTGTTCAAATGTTTAAATCGACAGCTTGTTGTTTTTGTAGGTTGATTGCAACAAGAAGATTAGCTTCTACCATCTTTGTACCGCGACTTGCTACAAGAACATTCTGCACCGAGGCACCGTCAAAGTTAAATGATGTTCCATCCGGAAGCCATTTCAACAAAGTAATGCTTTTGTTGGTTATAATTGAATTTAGCCAATATAGTCAACTTGTCTTTTTTAACAGCCTGAAGGGGATGAAGGTTTTACAAACAAAGTTCCTCAACATGATATTGCAATTGTTGGTGGTGGGATGGTTGGAATGGCTCTTGCTTGTTCACTAGGTATATATATGCTTTTGAATCCTTAATTTTAGTAAGTTTTTGAACGTTTGTTATTCATGCGTGTTTTCACTTTTTGCTGTCTGGTTGCAGCAAGCATGCCGTTGACAAAACATTTGTCTATTGCCATTATTGACAGCAATCCCGCTTTGTCAAATGGGCCCACTATCAAGAAAGATGATCCACCTGATCCAAGGGTCAGTACAGTCACACCTGCAACCATTTCTCTATTTAAAGGTATTGAGTTCAATAGTCATGTCAAATTCGGTTTTATGCTAAAATATAAAGACTCGTAATAATGTTTAAATGCTAAGTATTAAGTGGACACCTATGGTGTTACATAAAGGCATTGCATACAGTGGTTACAAACATGAACGGAGCATGTTCGCTTTCGTTCGTTAAAATTTAACAGAACAATTGAACTCATGCAATCAAACGACAAGACGTGCAGGGTTTTCTTGTTCCTTTTCGCTCATTAAAAAAACGAACATTATCATGTTTGTTTATGTTTGTTCTTTAGTGGTATAGATGAATAGTTCACGAACATAGACAAATGAGTATGACTAAACATAGATGGACATAGCCGAGCTAGCACCCAAATAAAAATAAATATGAAAAAAATGCGTTGGGCCTAAAAAAATAATAAAACTTGACATAATTTCAGTTGGGCCTAAAAAAACTATTTTAATATCACAAAACTATACTATATTGTAATGGGCCTAACAAATTTAACCAACATAAATGAACAAACTTAAACAAACAACATAACATAAATGAACGAATGAGACATGTGCTCATGTTTGTTTGTTTAACTAAATGAGCAAAAAGTTTTGTTCATGTTCGTTCGTATATTGTATAAACGAACTTCCCATGAATGGTTCATTTCCAGGACTACTAAATACATATTCTGGCCGCTATAGAGTAAAATATGAGAAATGTTTTACTATTTTGTCTGTTAAAATTAGTTTGAATGTCAAATTATGTAGGTATTGGTGCTTGGGAATATGTAGAACAACATCGACACGCTTATTTTGACAAAATGCAGGTAATATTTTTACTTAAATAATATATTTATCTTGGGTTTGTATAAAGACCGTGCTGATGTTGAAAAACTTATGATTATCTGCTTATTAGGTATGGGATTACACTGGTTTCGGTTACACGAGGTACAATGCAAGAGACGCAGACAAAGATGTTCTAGGGTAACTAAAAACATAATTATTTGCTACAATTTTCTCTACTTGTTTTACCAATATCTAATTTATCTTTTTTCGGGATTTCAATTTAGTTGTGTTGTGGAGAATAAGGTGCTTCATAAATCTTTACTGTCATGTTTACAGGTCAGTAAATTATGTGTCAAACATACCTTCTGTTATTCTTTTTTAGCTAGTAATATTCTATTTATATATCCATTAGACACGAAGAGGTAAAAATAACTATTTTACACATGAGCTTTCAAACTGAACAGAACAAAGATTTCAACAATACAATCTATCCTACAAGATTGTCATCACTTTCACTTCCGACTCGTTCATCAGTTTCTTCGGCCACGTCATCAAAAAGTCATGCAAATTTAGCAAAGCTGGATCTGAGTGATGGCACAAACCTGTATGCTAAACTGGTGGTATGTTTTAATGCCTTAAATATATATTTTTTTTATTATTAATGGTTAAACAAAAAGAGTAGGCTTGTAAGTGAACTGAACGTTCGGTGAACCGTTTGGCAGGAAGTTTGTTTTTTAATAAATAAACAAACAAGAACAAACTTTTTTTTAGTTAAACGAACAAACATGAACACGTCTTGTTCGGTCATTTACGTTCATGAATGTGCGTTACGTTCGTTTAGGTTTATTTTTTACATGTGTTTAAGTTCGTTCGTTTGCATTTTAATCTGAACATTTTAGGTCCATTACAATATAGTCTAGTTTTAATAACTTTTTAAGCCCAACACATTGCTGTTCACATTTAGTTTTAATTGGGTTTAACTCAGTTATATTTGTCCATCTTGTTCAGTTACATTCATACGTTTGCGTTCGTTAACCGTTTGTTTCTACTGTTAATGAACGAACACAAACAGGTTCGGTTTTTTAACGAACAAAAAAACTTCGTTCGTTTAATTGTTTGTGTTCACTCATCTGTTAAAGTTAAACGAACAAACATTAACAGGCTCCTTCGTATTCGTTCGGTTCATTTACAAGCCTAAAAATGACACCTTTTTAGGTTGGGGCAGATGGTTCCAAATCCCGGGTTAGAGAGTTAGCAGGAATCGAAACCACAGGCTGGAACTACTCACAGAGTGCAGTCATCTGCACTGTTGAACACCCAACCGAAAACTTATGTGCGTGGCAACGATTTCTGCCAGCTGGACCGATTGCACTTTTACCAATTGGTGGAAACTTTAGCAACATTGTGTGGACCATGTCTCCAAAAGACGCGTCAAATCACAAGATAATGAACGAGGTGGATTTTGTAAAAGCCATAAACCACGCTCTTGATTCAGGATATGGTCCTCGGCCTGAGTCACGGGTGTTTGGTGGTCATGCCATTTCTTCGTTTTTTAGACCTGATGTGACATCATCAGCTCACGAACGGTTCGAACCGCCGCCAAAAGTGGTGAGGTTGGTTTCGGATAGGATGGAGTTCCCACTCTCGTTGATGCATGCAAATCAGTATGTGTCAAAACGTGTGGTGTTAATCGGTGACGCGGCTCACACGGTTCATCCGTTGGCTGGTCAAGGAGTTAACATGGGGTATGGCGACGTGTCTTCACTTTCAAATGTTATTGCTGATGGTGTTGCGGTCGGATCTGATATCGGTGAGGTAAGTAAATATAAGAGTGGATGGGTTGAGTAACGGGGTCAAAATGGGTAGTTTTGGTACAGGTCGGATTGTCTGGCCAGCAAACACATTTTTTTTTTGGCAATTTTTGTGAAAAGCATAAACGGGTGTACACAAGATGGGCTGAGCCAAGCCCGAGCTCGTCGAAACACATTTGGTTCGGTTATCTGATTAAACCAGTTATTATTCGGTTTATTAGATTGAATTTGGCTTGGCTATCCGAATACGCAAGATTTGTGGAACCGATAGCCGAACCAAAAACTAAATTCACAACTCGGATACAGTTAGGAACTGAACTGAGAACCAAATTTAGAATTCGGTTCGGTTTTTTTTTTCAGTTACGATACGGTTCATTTTTCGGGTTCTTTTGGTTTTTGGTACTTTGCACACCCCTACTCAGTAGTTTTTCAAACTTGAGCTTGGCTCACGCTCAACTTGTTTATTATTTAATTGTTTATTTATACATATTTATTTACTAGTATTTTAATTTTTATATATAAAATAATGTTGGGTGTTTAATTCTTGTCATCATAAATATATAATAATAATAATAATAACGTAAATATATATTTAATACATTAAGTAAACTTATATAAATGATAGGCTCGTTTGGAGGCTAGCCAAGCTCTTTATAACACTCAGGCTTGAATTTGTTTATTAAACAAGCTCCAATATAATTGTGGGCTTGAGCTTGAGCTCACTTAAGTTTGACTGGATTGGAGCTTTAAGCAAGCCGATATTGACTAACCAATAAGCAGCTTGGCTCTGCTTGGCTTGTTTACAATTGCAAATAATCTGTGCAGGTAACTTTGCTGAAGAAATATGAAGCAGATAGGAAAACAGCAAATATAGCAATGATGGCCGTTCTCGATGGTTTCCAGAAAGCATATTCGGTTGATTTTGGACCACTTAATATATTACGAGCTGCTGCGTTTAATGGTGCAAATGTTTTCGGGCCGTTGAAGAAGAATATCATCTCTTATGCATCAGGAGAACGTAGGCTGCCGTTTTTGGCATAAATTAAGTAGGTTTTTTTTATTGGAATAACTGTATCATATATTACGAAAAATTATGGTCCTTTTGTGTTAAAAAGAAGTATTTTCAATGTTTATAGATATGTGCAATAGCAAACATATGTAGTGCCGGCTCAAAGTATTTTATGACCTAATAATGTGTAACAAAGCTTCCAGAGTCTCAGGGGTGTAGTACCTGCTGTGTCAAAACAATATATATTTATAGTTTATAACAAAATAAAAAACATCATAATTTTTGTGCATACCTATATTTTTAGATGGAAATTTCTTGTGTAATATGGATGCCCATTGTGATTTGCACAAATTTCATGTAAGCTCTCTAACTTTGGAAAATTATATGCGTGCTCCCTAGTATTTTGATGCGGGTAACACTCCTGGCCATTTGAATGGATGACGTTAAGGGTGCTTGAATTGTCTTTTTTGCTCTTGCTGTTAATAAAATATAATAAAAATAAAAATCAAGTTTTTTTGGCAAGAGCTGTTTGCCGCCAATTTGAATGTATGCTTCTAAATCTGTTTTGAACTTGTGGTTTTAGGTTTATGGGCATGAATGAGATCAATTAAATTTTATCCGCAAAAAATCTAACTTGAGTATTGATTTGTGAGGGTGGTGTAAACGGGTAATAAAGAGAATCTGATTTCCATTCAGGTGATATTGATATCATTTTTGTGTGTGAGAGAGCAGCCGATGGTGGTGATCGACAGTGATAGTGATGTTGGTCACCGGGTGAGGGAGACGGAATATACGGGACGGTGAACGGTGGAGGAAGTGGTGGTCGTGCAATTGGGAAGTCGAGTGTGATGAGTGGTGTGATGAGGAGTTGGTTATGTTTTTAAGGTCAGGCTAAACACACCTCTCCCTATTATACAAAAAAAAATCCTTATTTTTAAGTAATAAAAAATATTTCTTTTAAATAAGAAAAAAATGTCTTTTGTTATTTTAAAAAATAAAATCATTTTAAAAAATATAAAAAATCTTTAAAAAATGTGTTTTAAAAATAACAATAATAAAATATAACAAAATGACAAAAAAGGAAACAACAATGGTACGGATTGCATTAATATAAAACTTGAGTGAGGGAGTATGTTTAGTAAAAATGAGGTCGGGGAGGAAGGGCCGTCAACGAGAATTCAATTTCCCTCGAGGACCTTGTGTGAATATAAAAATGGGTCCCTAAATATAAATTTATATATTTGAAAAATCAGTAACTAAACGATAAATAAGCCAAAACTAAGTACGTTAATGTTTTACTATTTTTTTAGTTGAATTTTAAATTTATTTACGTTGTAAATTTCTTTTTTATTTTATTTTTTAATTAGTTAAGTAACTGCTAAATTTAGTATTTTAATTAATTAAATTTAGCATTTAAAAGATTAAAAAAAATCAGTTACATCTTATCTTACTCTATTAATAAATAAAAATAATGATGCTTAGGTGTCTTAACCACATTCAACCTAGATTAAAATTCCCTCATAATCTTCTAATCTCTCTTCTCTTTAATTCATGCTATCCATGGGTCATGGGTGAAAATTATTTGTCCCATGAGTTACACTTTCATCCAATTTTATTAAGGTTTATTGGATTTTAATAATCCATATTGACTGGTATTGGAATATAACAATCCCTATTTATTTTATCACCACTGACGCTCCCAAATTTAAAATACCCGTACCTAAAATCAGTAAGTCCGGGTACCCGTACTCGCACCGAATAGACATGTATATGTACCGGTCCGAGTACTAAACAGGTACGGGTATGGGTATATTCGGGGGAAAAAATCTCATCCCTCTCAAATGGCAAAGGGAAAAGGTTGTCACGAAGTGTTGAACCACTGAGCTACTTCACAAAATCCAGGGTCGGCCCTAGGGTGGGGGCTAGGTGGTTGACGGCCCCTGGCCCGAAACCTTGTTAGGCCCAATTTTCTTTTTTTTTAATTTATGTATTTTTATGAATAACAATATGTATATTTTAATGTTTAAACTCAATCGCAAAACAATTAGCTTGGTCTAATGGCAAAGCGGTATGACTCACAACTAAAAGGTTGTGTGTTATATTCTCATTTGAGACAGACTTAAGCATATTTTTATACAAAAGTTTTTTACACAACCTAAATCATAACCAAGAAAGCCAATTTAGCTTAAACCCAATAAAATACTTCTTTTACTTAAGGCCCAAAATATTTTTCGCCTTCGGCCCAATTTTTTTTCTTCTCGGAGCCGGCCCTAATAAATCGTTATGGTTTTCGGGTTGTAAATATTTATCCATATTAAAAAACGTTTGGGCCCCAAATATTACGGGCCTTGTATGATTGCTCGGTCTGCACAGGCTTTAGGCCAGTCCTGAAGAGAGTATGTTTAGCAGCACCCTTCTTTTAGCATTTATATTAATGTTTACTTATTACACACTATTCAACTAAAAAACTTAACTTAAACGACCATCAACACATTGGAGCATCAATGTTACCAACATCAAAGTATTAGGGAGCATGCATTTAATTGTTTTGGATTTTCAATTTAGAGTAAAGTGTCATTTTCGTCCTTGTGGTTTGGCAAATAATGCGGATTTAGTCAAAACGTTTATTTTTTGCATATAGACCATCCATGTTTCCCAATTTTTGTCAATTACATCCAAATCACTAACCCCGTTAAATTAAATCGTTAAGTCCGGGATAAACATGTCTTTTCACTCTTTTTTTATTATATGAGTGCAATGCCAAAATCGTCCCTGAAGTTGGTCACATTTGCGAATTTCATCCAAAAATGTTTTTTTCGCAATTAAACCCTCGATGTTTCTCAACCGTTGCTAATTTCGTCCGAATTGTTAACTCAGTCTAAATTCAACGTTAACTCATGGGTGTTAATGTCCTTTTACATGTTTGTTTATATTATTATTATTATTATTATTATTATTATTATTATTATTATTACGCTGAGCTAAATCCTTTATATGACTAAAAATAAAGAAAAATAAACAAACGGATACTATATTTGATTCAAACATAGGAACCGTGAGATGTTATATATGTCATCGAACAAACATATAACAATAATAATAATAATAATAATAATAATGTAAACAAACATGTAAAATGACAGTAACACACCTGAGTTAACGTTGAATTTAGACCGAGTTAACAATTTGAACGAGTTGACAACGGTTGGGAAAAATCAAGGGTCTAATTGCGAAAAAAAAATATTTTTAAACGAAATTCGCAAATGTAACCAAACCTTAGGAACTATTTTGGCACTTTATTTATATAATAAAAAAAGAGTGAAAAGACTTGTCTACCCCTGACTTAACGATTAAATTTAACGAGGTTAGTGATTTGGATGTAATTGGCAATAATTGAGAAACGTGGATGGTCCATATGCAAAAAATAAGCCTTTTGGACTAAATTCGCATTATTTGCCAAACCACAAGGACGAAAATGACACTTTACTCTTCAATTTATTTATTTAGGTTGATTTTAATGGTTTTATCTTGTGATGTGTATAGTTGTATGTGAATACTGTTTGTTCTATTGAGCTGTGTGGACTAGTTTGATCTTTCAATAAAGTTATGCTATTTTGATTCGATCTAGTTTATCTCTAGGTTATATTGACGCATGTTAACCTGGGGCTTGGGATCTAACCATTAATAGGCAAATAATCAGTAAAATGTATGAGTTACCTACGAGTCTACGACTTATTTTATTTTTGTTAGTTTATTTAATTTGATTGATTTTCTTTATAACAATTTTATTTTATTATTATACTAGTTTTAGAGCACGTGTCCCACACGAGATAATTCAAATTATAAAATTATAAGTAAAACAAATAATTACATAGCGTATATGAAAAAAATGTATTACATCTATGCTTGTATCTATACAATGTGTACATAAATTGATTTTATTTATATCACAAAATGATTTTTTTAAATGAACTTAATAAAAAAAAATATCCGTGCAAAATCGTACCCGAGAATGCTTCTTTCTATTGAAAAATTCATTCTCGGTGTCATATATGTATAATTGAAAAAATTTTGGTTATGAACCAATTTCAAAAATAAGACTTCTCATACGATAGTAGTTCTAACCACTCAGACTAAATACAAAAAGAGGCGTTACCTTTATTGATATATTTATCAATTTACCACCCATCAAAGGAAAGTAGGATATTAAATTGTAGCAATGGATGTTCTTCAAAAACTATATTTTTTTGAGTTACACCATAAAAAAAAGATATTAATAAGTTTCAGAGGGCTTCTCGACTTTGTCATAATGACAATATAAAAATAACATGTTAACCCATTCAATTTTGTGAATATTTTGCTTCATTTGGGCATAGTTTTGCATGACACGCTTCCCATACAACGTTCTGATCACCATTGAAGGAAAAATTAATATTGACATAAATATTTCAAATTTGATAAAAGTTTGAAGCATTGATAGGCATGGAGGTGGCATGTCGAAAGTGTTCGCAATCTTTTCTTAAATTTTAATAGTTGAGGGAAAAATAGTCAATTTGCCAAATTCCGAACCTTTTGATTATTTCAAAAAACGCCCTTAAAAATAAACTTGAAACCCGAATCATGTTTAAAATTCTAACTTTCATACTTTTGACATTTTAAAGTCAACACTTTGAACCCATAACAAATTTGACAATAAATCTATTTTGCATTCTCAAACTTTTAAAAATACTCAAAATTTTTATTTTTGACCCGTAACAAATTTTGACCTAGATGTAGTTAACTTGTACCAAACAATTTATTTACCAACTTTTGACCCATAAAATCAAATTTAACTTCCACAAAAAAAACCTGAAACAATATCATTTGTGAAACATGATTTGTTGTTGATTTTTGGAATTCACCAAGTATTTTGAAATATATAGTAAAATAATATGTTAATATTTGTATTTATAAAAATATATAGATATTATATAAATATAGTGTAAAAGGAAAGTGAATAATTATTGATTTATTACATATATTAGGGTATATTAGTTTTGAAGAGAAAAAAATTATGCGAATTAACCAAAATAAGACAAGTGTCCACATTTATTTTACTTTATTAGAATAGGTAGATTTATTAAGTTTAAACTTATTAACAAATTATGATACAATATCAAAAAATATATAATGTGACTCAAGTTAAAATTTCTAGTTTCATCACCGCAAATCTTGGTTGTTGTTGGTTAATTGTTAGTTATTTGGTTTGCTATACTTGAAAAGGAGAAACTCTTGAGGTTTATATTATTTGAAAGAACTCTATTGTAAAGCATTTAAATAAAACAAAACCAATATTATAAAAAATACTTTTACTTATTAGTTATATTTTTAGTTTTAGTTTATTGTTTATTACTTTAATTGAAAGGATTACAGATAAATTTAGTGTTTATTTTATCATACTTTTAGATTTTTTTACTAGTTTCTTAGCTATTTATTATGATACTAGCTTTTGAACCCGTGTATTACATAGGATTTGTCAAATAACCTAAAATTAGGTATTCAGTCGTATGTAATTTAGGGATTTGTTTTTGAATATATAAAATAAATTTAATATTATCACACACACTTCAAAATGTTATATATTTAAATTTTATATTTCTTAAGACTAAAATAATGTTTTCAGATGTCATAAAATCAAATATTGGTGATTACCTAAACATATTAAAGATGTTTTATATAATTAATACGAATGTAAGTTATATAGTGTTTTACAAACCATAATATTATAAATATTGTCACACATAATTAAATATCTATTATAACCATAGGTCGCTAATTATTATACAATAATGGTGTAAATCATTATTTAACTAATTTAATAATTCACTGGTTGATTTTAAACTTATTATAGATATTCAATTGTTTATATGTTTTTTTTAAAAATCATGGTTAGGCTTTCATATTTAAAAGTAAAATTAGATGTAATTGGTTGGTAAAAATTAGTGTGATTTAAATTATATTAAATACATCTTTTTCATATGGATTACAACTAATATGTCATATCAATTAAACTCATGACCTATAAATATCTTAAATTAAGGAGAGTGAAGTAATAAATAAAAGGGAAATTGAAACTAGTATTGAACGCGGTTAAAACACATTTATTGTGATGATATTATTTTATCTAACTTTTTTGCATAAATTATACAATCTGTGCTCTATGATTGGAGCATTATTGGGTATACACACTTAATAATTGGTATTGGAGTTGACCACAATAATCAGCAATATGATGAATCTTGGCTTGTCATCTGCTGTTAACAGTGCACATTACGAATATGCATATTGTTGCTTACGTTTTTCTCAACACTCGGTAATATGTTTTGATTGCTGTTAGTTTGATTTACAAGTCTCATATCTTGTAATGGTTTCGGTTCATGACATAGTCAGATTTTGAGATAATCCAAAATTAAGGGTGGCAATATTGACCCAAACCATTTCAAATAGGTCAATTTGGGTTGTTTTAAAAATTAAATGGGTTGATTTGGGTCATAGATTTTTAACTAAAAGGGTCAAAATAGACAATTTGAAATTTCATCTTGTTATTTTCGGGTCAAAATGAGTCGACATATTCAAAGAAATGGGTTGATGTGGGTTAGTGTCCTAAAGAAATGTGGCAGGTTTCGGATCGGAACGGGTTTCGGCACGAGACAGGTTTCGGCACGAAACGGGTTTGAGATTGAAACGGGTTCGGTTCAGGTTTCAAGCCAACACGAGTTTTCACACAGGACGGGTTGGGTTTTGGTTTCTTTTGGTTGATTCCGAACTCGTTTTTGGTTTTTTGTTTTGTTTTTGTCCCTTTTTTTAGTTTCGTTTTTGTTCGGTTTCAATTTTTTAGCTTCGTTTGATCGATTTTTTTGATTTCGATTGATTTGGTTCAGTTTTGGCTTTTTGTTTCATTTCCGTCGATTTTTCGGTTTCGGTTTGATTTCTCGGTGGTTTATATATATATATATATGGAACGAGGTCAACGGGGGAAACATTTTTGTTTTTAATTTATATTTTGAGTTACATTTTTTTATTAATTTTTTTTAATTTTATTTTGAGGGGTTTTGATCTTAATAAAAAACCCCTTACAAAAAATTTCAAAAAAAAAAAATCATAAATGAAAATATAAATAAAAAACAAAAAATCTAAAAATACTAAAATGTTTCTGCCACTTTTCTCGTTCCAAAAAAAAAAAACGAAACCCGTTATGACTCATTCCGACCCTAACCCATTCTGACCCAAACCCATTTCTACCCATGACCCCTTCGACCCAACCCAACCCATTTGGCACCTTTATGGACCAAAATGTTTGTTATGGATGGTTTCGGAACTCTGATTTAGGAGTTAGTTAATAGCAATACGCTTGTTATGTGGCTATCACAACATTTGATTCCATTGGTATTAATTCTCGTTCAGATGCTTAAATTAATATAATCTGTTTGTGTAGGTTGATTGTAACAAGAAGGCTTGCTTCAAACATCTTTGTACCAAAACTAGCTAAAAGAACATTCTGCACCAATCAAAGCTAAATATCGAAAGCCATTTCAACAAAGTAAAGTTTTTCTTTTTAGTATTTACTTTTAGTATGCTAGTCATTGTTTACTTCGCTCAACTTCTGGTCTTTATTATGAGCCCCTACGTCAATGAAGGTCTTATGACATTGCAATTGTTGGTGGTGGCTTGGTCGGAATGGCACTTGCTTGTTCGCTAGGTACACCATATGTGTGCTTTTGAATCCTTCATTTTAGTGAATTTATACCGGGTCTCTATTTAAAGGTACTAATTAGGTTCAATATTTTGTCAATTTCTGTTTTATGCACAGCAGATTCATTTATTATTATTATTATTATTATTATTATTATTATTATTATTCACAAATGCATTGATCATAAGAAGAGCAACTATATACATATTCTGTCTATAGATATTGGTGCTTGGGAATATGTAGAACAACATCAGCATGCTTATTTTGATAAAATGCAGGTAATATTTATTACTAAATTGCGGGTCATATTCCATGTAATGTAGTTGAATGATCTTTTTGTGTTTTACAGTTTCATGTTTCATAAATGAAATGTTGTAGACTAGTATGGTATCATAACTTGCTACATCCCAAGGAAACCTTTAAAATACATATTGTATACCATTAAATTTATCGTCTTGAAAACTTTGATTGTTATTCTCATCAGCATATACCTCATTCTTCTGTTATTAGGTACGGGATTACACTGGCTTTGGGTACACAAGGTTAGCAAATGGCGTGTCAATGTCTTTCGATATTTCAACGGGTCAGAATGGGCTGTGTCGCGCGAGTTACTAAAGAGATGTTCAATATTCTCTGTTTTTGCTATATTTATGAATAGAACAAAGATTTCAACAATACAATCCAAGATTGTCATCACTTTTGCTTCCAACCCATTCATCAGTTTCTTCAGCCACACATCATCAACGAATCATGCAAATTTAGTGAAACTCACAAAAATCGTATGCTAAGTTGGTGGTATGTTTTGATAAGGGAAATCACCAAAATGACCATGGAACAATCGTTTAAAAAAAATAAACATGACGAGTGTTTAAAGTTAGATACTTCACAAAAATTGAGGACTTCAAAACTTGGCACATGGGGTGAAGTGTCTGTACTTTAGGGGCTTTATCTGATAGACGGGTGTTACGTTATTTATTTTGTTATCAAGTTCAAGACCATTTATGTTTTTATTTGTTTGTTTTAGTGTTGTAAAACTCGCTAGGCGGTCCCTAGGCGACCGACCGGGAGTACCCGGCTTGTACTCGGACATGATAAATATAATTAAATATAACATAAAATATTAATGGATATTATATATGTTAAGACAAGCATAATTCACATCAAAATAAGCATAATTCATAAGAGAAAAAAAAGAACATAATTCAAAAAATTCATGTTTTGTTGCTAATTTTAATTTTTTACTAAAAAAAAAAATTGGTGGCCGAGTTGACCTTGGAGGACGAGTAATCCCGGGTACTCCGACTTTTGACCGAGTTGGATCTTGGCGAGTAATGGTGGCGGAGTTGGAAAAATGTGGCAAGGTTGATGGTCGGAGTACATCGGGTCTGATTTTTTACTATGGTACATCACCGATATCATGGGTTTCTCAGAAACAAGGAACGGTGGCGTTATCATCATGTGAGGCTGAATTTATAGCAACTACATCGGTTGCATGTCAAGCCTTATGGCTTCGGGGTTTCTTGTCAGAGATGACCAAAGAAAAGGAGGAAATCGTGACGTTGAAGGTGGATTATTCATCGACTATTGCCTTGATGATGAACCCGGTTTTTCACGGAAGAAGTAAGAACATCAGCACACGATACCATTTCATTCGGGAGTGCATTGAGAGAGAACAAATCAAGGTGGAGCATGCTAGTGGAGATTTACAAAGAGCAAACATCCTCACAAAAGTGTTGCCACGGTTGAAGCTTAACGAGATGCGAAGCTTCAATGATGTCACAAGATTAAGGGGTGATTGTTAGTGTAATCTTGCATAAGTGCAGGGACCTAGTTGTCGTACTTAAAAACCTAGGGGGGTTTTGAGTTGGCTTTTCTCCTTTTAATATTGCCTAACAAGTTATTGTATGATTATAAGTAGGGTTATTTGTAATCAAGTAACCAAAACACATTAATAAGAAACCATGGTAAATTACACTAGCGCAATTCATATTCGGTTCCAAAACTCAGTATAATCAACTTGAACAAGCTCGAGTCAAATTTGAGCTTGCTTAACCCAATAAAACACAACTCTTTTGCATCCAGGGCTATACATACAGTCGCGGCTACTACATAGGTTTATTAACTTCAAGAAAGAACGAATAAGTTTTCATAAACTCGAGCTCTAACTCGTTATATGTTTCAAGTTCTTGTTTTATTATTTGTTTTCCAAGTTTTAATTGGTTTACATGTTTATATCATCCGAACTGGTTGTCCTATACAACTGAATGTTACAGCTTTGTATAAATGTGACGAATAAAATTGGCCTTCGTGTATTTGACTTACAGAATTTCACAAACAATTCCTATGGGTATATGCACAATTGATGAGCTCGCTGCAATCTTCAAATAAACCAGTTACCAATAATTACAAAAACGTATCCCGAATCAAGCGCGCCATGACCCGAGAAGACAACCGACTTAGCACTTCAGGTAGCACCTTGGCTGATAAACCTGGCAGGGCAGGAAGAAGCTCTCGAATGACATGACTCACATCCAAACCCTGCAACACAAAACATCGCCATTAAACATAAACTTAAGAAAACGTTTTAACACTCATGGTGGAAAACACTGCCATGTCATCACCTGATCTGGTGAGCGGGGCCGTGAATCTTGGGCAGTTAAAAACTCAACAATCTTTTGGACATTGTTTAGAATAACTTTATCCTCTTCAGTTATATAAGGAATTAACCCCGCGGGCCTAATGGCTCCAAACGAAGGAACCATGCTGAAAACCGGGGTCGGGCTTTGGATCCCGAGCAGGGCCATAACTTGGACCAACTGTTCTCTAGTAATTGCATCAATACCTTTCACAATCTGTTTACAGAATAATTAATATTTTAATTTTAAACACAATTTATAATCTTAAATATTTTAAAACAATGTTCATACCTCGTCTAAGAGAAATTCTCTGAAGAAATTCCCTTTATCAGATAAAAGAAACGCTAAGGCGGCACGGGTTTCAACTGGCGGTTCAGAACCGCCTGGTTGAAAACGAGGCAATGCAAGGTTTGATTGAGTTTGAATAACACCAAGTCCCGCCATGTCACCATTTAAATTTTCACCGCCGCCACTTTTGGCGGCGGTTATGAAACTCTCAAAAGCTTGCATCACATCTATAAATCTTTCAGCATCAAAAACTCCAGATTTTCCATATACTGTGTAACGTAAAGCACTCCTTAAACGTGGAGACTCATCAGTAAGTAGCCTCTGATGCCATAGAATATAAACAAAATGTCAACTTTATGCAGGCAACTATGAATATATCAGACAAATGAAACAAGGCTAAAACTTTTAGTATAATACCTGTGCAATATACGGATATGCTTCATCAACAATAGCAAATTCTGGATCACCTACTAAAGCAATGCCCTCAAGAACTCCAATTGCTCTGATAATAAGAGCAAAATAAGGAGGGATGCGGAACGGATAGTCAAATGTTATTTGTGCCAAGTCAGCAGCCAACTCTTGAAAATTTATATTTTTTGCTCCTCCGCCTTCAAGGGCCTGGTCAAATACTTTGCCTAGCACAGGTAATATTGGGCCCAAATTTACCCCCTCGGGAATGAAACCGAGTTTTACAAAATCTTTAACAATGGCGTCATAGTCTCTGTGAATAAGATGAGCTATAGCTTCAATCATTCCATATTTTTGATCATCAGTTAATTTTGTTACCAAACCTGAAATTTTAAAAGCATTTAGCAATTTTGATAACTTCAATTAATTAAACGTATAAAGAAGATGTTTTTATTTACCAAAATCAAGAATAGCCAGTTTCCCGTCTGGGGTGCGGATCATGTTTCCAGGATGTGGGTCAGCGTGAAAGAAACCAGTATCAAGCAACTGCATTCACAAATGATAATTGAGTTTGAAAGTTGAAACCATTATCAAATGGAAGCTTTGTTAAAAAACATATGTTTGATGCAATAATATCATGTTTACTTATTTAAGGGGAAACTTCACCCAATATTAATCAAGTTTCCCATGTGTTCCACTAAAGTGAGTTAAAGTTTCTGTCCCTCTAAAGTCCTACAACTTCCGGTAGGTGTTTCGATCCTGTGAATTTTTTTTATAAATGTTAATTTTGTTTTTTAAATTAAGTGATGCTAATGAAATATATATGAATGCTGATTAGTTGATAATTTTTCAAAAACTTGAACAAGAATAATGAAGAAAGAAAAATCTAAATAATAAGTTAATAACCAAGTTTCATAATCACTGAATTTAAGTGAAATTGGAAAAGAATAGTCACTCAATACTATAGTAACCAAGATTCATATATGTTTCATTTGTCTCATTTAGTTATAAAACTCTTAAATATTCATAAAGAAGAGAACATTACACTTTGTGCCCTCTAACTATACATCAGCGGTCAGCTCACAGGTTATGTCCTTTAACTCCAATAATTACAAAACATACCTGCTTTAAGTAGCATATGACTCCAACATTAACCAGCTCTCGAACATCACTTTCTGTACTTTGTGAAAGCTTTTCACCGTCTACCCATTGTGTAGTAAGAACTTTCCTTGATGTGTATTTAGAGTAAGTCTTAGGTATGACAACCTGTAACACCACAATTTTACTTAAATATGTAAAAGAAATCTTAATATACATACATATATATATATATATAAATATAATTAAGATGATATTAGAGAGCAAATATACTTGTGGCAGATCTTTCTTCATCATCTCTGCAAAATATGTTCCATTTTCACCCTCGTTAACATAATCAAGCTCCTCAAAGAAACGAGCAGCCCATTCATCTACCAACCCGACAATATCCAAAGAGATCTGCAAACGAAAGAACAAATACAATAAATATATAGACAGGAAAAATAGGATATGAAATTGTATTTTGAGTTTTTAATTAATGTTACCTGAGGAAAGCGTCGAAGAGCCAAACCCAAGTTTCTTATGATAAATAAATCTATGGTTACTGTTTCAAGCACAAAAGGTCGTTGCACCTTAACAGCAACCAGATCACCATTTTCCTTTAGTCGACCCTTATATACCTGCCCAAGTGAGGCTGCAACATTTTCATAAACCATATGTATTAGTATCCTAGAAGAGAACTATATTCCAAATAACATAATAAACATAAACAATTAAGGAAGCAAAAAGTAAGGGACTACAAGTTTACTGAATCTTGTAATTAGAATGGAGGGTGGACCTTCAATATATACAGGAAAGAAACCAGAAACAAACCCTAGAGAAATCTAACTCGGGCTCATGGGATAAAGACAAACAAACCCTAATTATGAAATACTAATGATCTAATATCTATACGTAACAATAATGAAGTCACACCTGCTGCTATCGGAGAAGGCGTGAGTTCTGAATAGATGTTGTACCATGGCTCTCCAAGTTCCTCTTCTATACACGCCATTGCTATGTCATCAGGAAATGATGGGACCTGCAACAATCATAAAACAAAAGTTCTGAAACAAGACTCTTTGATCAAGGGATATCCTACATGAAGACTTACTAGTTGTATAAACTTGGGAATATAAATGATTCATGAATAATGTTTCTATTATTACCTTATCACAAAGCTTTTGCAGCTCGGTCATTGCGGCCGGTGACAATATATCTGGCCGAATGCTCAATGCTTGCCCGAGTTTAATATATGCTGGACCCAAAGATGTTACAATTTCCCTCAACTCAATTGCGCGAGCAACTTCATTCTACACAGAAATATAATCAGATGAGCACTAACAATGAAGCCTTACATTTATGAAAAACAATCTAATAAGTGGAAAGTTATGCACTTACCTCTTTAACCTTTTTTTTAATTACATCCCACGCAAGACGTGAAAGAAATCCGCCTGCTACAGATGACAATTGCATGATACGAGTGGCAACAGCTCGTGGTCTTTTGCCCCAATATGCAGAAATACTAGCAGGGTCATACACCAGAGGCAATAATTCACTACTTTCACCAGTCTAATACAGTACACAACATCATAACGAATCAAAATCCCAAACGGTTCATATAAGAACATACACGTGCATACAGATTTGACTTTATCATAGAATCCAAAACGAACTTTACACAATAGTAACCAGGTATGGCAAGTTTCCACTAAAGCCAATCAAACTTTTTTTCGTTCCTCTAAATCAATCAATGTTCGTTAGGCGTTCCAGTGTTGCGAACATACATAATTTCTTTTATTCCTCTGAGTTACCCAATTTTCATAAGATGTTATAATGTTGTGAAATTCTTCTAAAAAGGTTTTTTTTAAAAAATCAAAATTAAGCTATGTAACTGTTTTTCCGATTATGTGAAGGAAAATAAAAGTTCATCAAACAGCATCCAAGTTTTACATTTTGTTCATTTTAATATTAAATTATCTAAACGAAACATATATAAATCCTAGTTATTACTTAGTAATTATATTTTTAATTAACTTGAAGGGGGGAAAAATCATTAAAATAATAAGCAAGTTTCATATTTGTTTCCAAATGTAAGTGATTAATCCAATTAGTATTACCTCTACAAGACGAAGCTCAACGTCATCGGCAGCGAACTGCGAATCGGTTAGATTTTGACCTCGAAGGCCCTTCATAAGCGTGGCCAACTGCTCATTCTCCTCCATCTGAGCCCTAACTCGTTTAATCTCCTGCGAAACACTCTCCATTCTCTACAAACATAACAAAACCTAAATTAGATTAAATACTCATTCAACCAGCAAACATCTAAAAACTCAAACTCAAATTCAAATTCAAATGTACCGTTCCGTTAATTGACGATCCATTAACAGATCTCGAGGGTCTAGGCTCAGCCGCTTCGGTTGACTTGGGCTTGGGCTCAGTCGCGACGGCACGAGTCACTCTGTTCCGGCGGTTAACCCTAACAATGCTCCTTGGAAATGAACGACGGCTAGTGCTGTCCGGTAACGAGCGGACGAAGGAGTCGAGTCTGCAGGAGGTCAGCTGAGAAGATGCTTCCATGGCCGAAAGATTCGATTCGGTTGGAAGGAAGATGTATGTGTGTGTATGCAATTGTATGTATGTAAGTGGTTGATGTGGTTGTGGGCTCACCACTAGTAAATTTGGTGGATCAAACAATATTCTACACGTGGCAGCACCAGAGCGAAGAGTTTTTTATTTTTTAGTTTTGGTTTTGGCGGGTACTGCGTTACCGGCCCTCGCTCCACAAAAATAAAGAAGGAACCTTTTTAATTAAATAATAACTACGGGGATGTAAACTGTGTTTTTACATATTCACTTCGCTCGAAAGCATGAAGCTGTCGCTATCATCGCCTTCATTCGTCGTCTACTCTTCCGCGGCCAGTAATTAACGTTAAATATTAAGAACCTGTACAAAATGTAGACGTAAAAACGTTGAACCACACACGCTCGTTGTGTCGTGTTAACACACAAAAATTAGATCGAAACGTAAAATACAAAAAAAAAATAACTAAGTCAACTTAACATCTATGTGTTGCGACGGGGCTGTTAAACGGGGAAAATACATAAAAATGTTGAACCACACACATGCGTTGCAGCGTACTAACTCGTTAAATTTAAACATCAACATTAAACAAAAAATTGTAAAAGGTAAAAAGTATAAGAGATCAAAATTGAAATTGGAAAATGTAGGTGGCTAAAACTAAAAAATATTGTGTGATATATTTGTAAATTATGAAAAGTGTATGGACCAAAAGTAGAAAAAGAAAGTTTGATAAAACAAATATTACATGGTACAAATTTTTTTGCACATTGTACAAAAGAGTGATGCATAATTCTCCCCCAAATGTATATATATAAATATATGCGAAACATAGAAAACAAAAGTTGATGGACAAAAAACGTATACATGTGAAACTTAAATTTGAGAGGCCAAAAACATATATGTAAAACTTCAAGTTAATGACTAAAAATGTGTATTTGCCAAATTATATTAACAAAACTCTTATTTAGCGTTTGGTATGCAGGAATAGAGAGCGGAATGGATTGACCTATTGTGAGTGAATGGAGAAAGTGTGTTTGGTTGATCAAAGGAATATAATAACCTATTACATTTCATTCCCCCTAAATCACCCAAATTTCATTTCATTCATACCCCATGTTTTTTTCATTCCATTCCCTCTTTCACTTAACATCACCTTCACCACCCTCCTCCCACCACCGCGGCCATCAACCGTTTCCACCACCCACATTCTGCCACCTCCACCATTACCGCCACCACCCCCCCCAACCGCCACCACCCACCTCCCCCCCAACCACCACCACCCATCACCCACCTCAAACCACCATATCTCTCATCGCCCCACCACCACCCGCCACCACTGACCACCATCACCACCCACCGCTGCAAATGCCACGACCACCACCTACCTCCCACCGCCGCAGCTGCCACTCATTACCATTTTAATTTTATTTTATCTTTTGTTTTTCCTCCCTACCAACAACGCAAAGTAATGATTCATTTTATTCCCATGTGTAACCAAACATCCCATTGGAATGGTAATAACCCATTCCATTTCTTTGTCCATTCCATTACCATGTTCATTTCATTTATTAGTACATTCCATTAATTATCTCATACCAAACATACCCTTAGACACAAAATGAAATTAAAATCAAAGTTGAACGTGAATTTGTTGTAACTATCTATGTTGAAACAGAGATGCTATGCATAGATGTAAAAAGCTAATTGGTTTTTCTCATGAATGGTAAAACTTATGAGATAACAACCATATGGTTATACACACACACACACACACACATATATCACATAAAATCTGATCTATAAAAAAGTGTAAAGTGTTAAAATTGTCATTGAGGTTTGGCCAATAATGTGATTTTCGTCCAAAAAGTTTACCTTTTGCATTTCAACCATCGAGGTTTCCCACTTCTTGCCAATTATATCCAAAACGTTAACTCTGTTAATTTTCATCGTTAACTCATGGGTAAAGTTGTCTTTTCATAAGATATGTAGGGGCATTTTGGTCATTTTACAAAATTTATAAATTAATGTTAAAAGGAAAACTTTTATATACGTATTATATAACCAGTCACAACCACTGATGGCCACCGCCTTTACTGTTCCACCACCGGCCTCTACCACCACCGGCACCATTGCATCTTGTCTCTCTCTCTCTCTCTCCTCTTACATCTGTTAGATAACACATCCACCACTTCGACTCGGTTTTTCGGAAATCACACCCAATTTGACGATTAAAAACAACCTAGCTAACCCAACTCCACCCGAATCCACCGCCCCCGCTTGAAATTCCTACCCACCGCTGCCGCCTCACCACCACCAAAACCCTAGATCTAGCTCGAAACCCCAAATCACACCAGTAGTGATGATTCAGACGCCACCGCCAGAACAGAAAAACGAGCTCGTTTGCAGGTGAAGAACATAAATGGTGGGGTGGTTCTTGGTGGTGGTTGGAGTTTAGAAGGTTTTGGTGAGATTATTTGTAATCTTACGATTGATTTCTATTCGGTCTCTTGTTATGGTCTGTGGTCTATCTTTGAGTTGAGGTCATTGGTCCCTTGTCTTCACGTTCATAACGTTGGTTCTTGTTATTGAATTATGCATTTAATTAATTACATCGGTTTATATATTTTGTTAGTTGATCCATGGTATGTGATATGCTTCCATATTTCTGTGTTGTGTTATAATCGATTTCTTTCCTACACTGGAATCTCGATAAAGAATGATTGCTACTGATAAGAATTTGTATAGGAAGCGGGCTTTCTTTATCAACTCCAAATGAATGTTACCTTGAATTTCATCATCAACAAACTAAACACAAGTTTCAATGGAGATAGTTCTCAGTTTTGATGAACTCTATGAAACGAGTGGAACCTTTGAGTTGCATGAAATACATGAGGGTTTCTTTCATCTCATTTTGTTAAAATTCTGAAACTATAGTTGTCAAATGAGTTTGAATTTAGAGGAATCGAAATCTATCAAATAAATTGTAGACGCTTCCTTGTTTCGAAAAGTAATTATACAAATACAAATCTAACCAAGTTTCACAAGTGTTCCAATTAGGTCACTTAATTTTAAAAAATGTTTCAGTTAAGTCACTCAACTTTCATATTTTATTAAATCAAATGTTTTAACATGTTTTTTTAGCCTTTTTCTTTTTTGTTTCACATAGGAAATATTTTTATCTTTTTTTTATGTTAACGTTGAGTTGCGACGTGGATTTTATTTTTTATTTTTAAATTTTAATATAATTAACGCTTTTTTAAATTTAACTACATTTATTGCAAATTCCGACCCCCACATCTTATCCTCCATTTATTTCTTAACGCACAACAAAATCGGTGAGACTTGATTTAAAGATTTAGTGACCAATTTGGAGAAAATATGATGAGTGACCTAATTGAAACACTTTTGAGACTAACTTGATTATTATTCTATAAGATATTCCCTTATTCATAAAGTCAAATAGTAAAATAATTTGAAATAGAAGAAAGAACACAAAGACACACATACTTATAGGGGCTTGTCGGTTTGGGTGGATGTTAACAAACCCATCTTACGATCATTCCTTGAAATTTACCATAATGATTCTTCTTTTCCCCATGTACATTCCGAGAAGACCATTTATTTCTTCCACATTTCATACTTGTTTTAATCATTGTTACATACATAAGCAATCATAGTGGTTTTCTATGAAGTTTTAAACAAGCCGAGACCCATCAAGCCAATAAGTCTCTCACTATTTGGAAAGAAAACAGAAAAGTTAATCATTGATAACACTAGGTCAAACACCCTTTAGTAATTTATAAAAGTTTAATATTCTTTATAACTAGGCACTTGCGAGAAAAAAAAACATTGAAGTTATTATTTTATACAAAGGACATAGTGTGTCGATAAGCTATTTTCCCTCTATTTTAGAGGTAAACTGTTCAAATCCTACAAGATGTATAAATATGTGGTTTATATAAATATAAGATGTATAAATATGTGGTTTATACAAATATTTAGGAGTTTTGTTTTTCTAACATAAATATACCATTTACAATGCCACAAAAATAATGTATTGAATATACTATCAATTAAAAAAATATACCTAATGAAAGAAATAATTATAAATATTTTCAAACAATTTGCATAAGAGAGAACGTCAAAAATAATCTCTCGTTGATTTATAACATATTAACATTTACTCTAAACCTCTTAAAATTTTAAATTGTCACCCAATCCCATTAATTCATGGCCACCCATTTTGTGACATATGGTCACCGTTCATATTTTATACCTATGATTTCCATTTCCATCATGTCCTTTTAGGAGGCTTTTTTTTATAGAATTTCATTTGCCTACCGACAAATCAGTAAAATGCTTCCACGCGATACTTGGGATTTTCAAGTTATTAAAGTCATCATTTAAAAATCACACTTTTGGGTCAAGGCTACACGAATATCTTAAACTATTGTGCAAGTGTGCAACAAAGTGTACTAATTCTTCTCCATCAGTGTCCGGCTCCCTCCACGTCCGTCGGCTGCCACATGATGTAGCCCGATGTGGATACTCTAATAGGTTAGGTCAGGTCATGGCCTATAGGATTACTAGACCAATTTTGGACATGACATAACTTTGTTGTTGTCTAGTATACGGATTTTGTTTCGGATGTTCGCATTTGTGTAGACATGAAAAGTTTACAGTGGTAGTGTTGGGTTGGTCGTTGCAATGCCATTGGTTGACATGGTAACTAGGGAGTCTCCTATCATTTCTGAGATTGGTTGTGTCAACAACAAGGCAATCGACGGCTAAGGATCCCGATGGTGACAGGGTGTGTACGTAACGATGAATATTTTAGGTTTTTTAGTTATATGGGTTTGACGTCATAAGGTATTTTGATATATAATTCTCTGAATCATTACTCAAGATAAACCCTTTTTATGTAGGTGAACAATGAATATAGAATCATAAATCCTACAAATGTGGTTAGTGATACATAGAATGCATGATAATTACAATCGTTAAGAATATATGCAACTGTTTAAGAATACCTCTGCTAATACGCTTGTCAATTTTCTAACGACATTAAAGGCATTCATAGTGGTACACAATGAGCCCTATCGTCAACCATTTGAAAATTTAGCCATCCATGGTCCTAAAGGTTGGCGAGTATGAACAAAAAGGATAGCCAGTCGATCGATCAATAAGAAAACTTTAATGGGCCCCCGAGAAATAGAGGATTTTAAAAACATTTAAAGCCAGGGCATATAGACAGAACAACCATTACCGCCAAGACAACAACGATGGCAAAAACTATAAGTTTCACTTTCATATTCTCAACCCACATTTTCCTCTTCATCTTTGTTCCTTGTTTCTTGAAATCTTGTGCCTAAAATATGAAATAAATACAACAATCAATTTTGTATAATTAAACCATCCCAAAGGGAGGCATATTTGCTTGCTTGAAATGGTGGTCAATATCAATGTTGATTTAGACAGACCTGACTGCGAAGGTTGTCAGTTTTATCAACCAATAGTTCAATCTTTTCTCCACGTTCAAGAACCTAAACACAAGAAATATTATTCAAAGAAGAAACAATTTCCATTTAAATGCATAACGAACATAAACCGATGTATACTCATGAAATTATGGAGTTTATAAGAAGGTATTATGCACAAAAATTACCCTAAGTTTATCATCTGGAATCCTGACTTTGAACTCAATTGTTTTTCCCAATCTTATCCGTTTGAGTTTATTTAATTTGATTATAAAACTCAGTGATTATCTGATTTTGTGTAGTTACGTGTTTAATTAGGCATTTAGTTTGATTATTACACAATCAATATCAGTTTTCCGATATTTGTCTGGCCTATAAAGTTTAGATTGTGTTTTCGCGCTTAGGGAAATTTACCTTCTCAATGTTCTCCATCATCACTCCCTTGACTTCAGAAACCTGAGCCTTGACCTTAGCAATCTTGCTAATTTCTTCAGGATGAGAGACACAATATCGCATTTGTTCTTTCATTTTGGGTCTGAAAAAAAAGAAACATTCTTGAAAGATATACACGTGTCAATCTACGTACAATTTGCATGTGCATACGTACCCAAACTCTTTGCTTAGGCTCTTAGCACCAGCAGTTTTGCCTTTGCCTGCACCATATTTTTTAGAAAAATCATCTTTAATTCTCTCCAAGAAGGCAATTGGGAGTTCCCTTCCAGCCGATTCAACAGCAACAACACAGTATGCTGCAATAGCCAATGGAAATCTAATTAAACTAACACATGATATGCGAATGCATTATAGATTTTCTTGTTAGAGATTTTAATGCATTATCCAACTAAACACTAAAAATAATAAGGTATTCTAAACCATTTTCTGCATACATAATGTAGTAAAAATGCCCATATAACATACTATGTTGCAAGTATTGATACCTATCACCCTACTACAAAAACACATCTTTCTTTCTTTGTATGACCTTCTAAAACGCGTTATATATCATGTTGGCGTGTTCAAAAAAGTAGTAGGACCGCTTTGTACGTAGCTAGGGAACATGATAAAGTTATAGAACCATGTAGCTAGTAAAACACTATGGCCATCATGCATTAGATTTTGGGTGTTTTTACACAAAACAACCATCCTCTCTCTCGCCTTCACATTTTGTCCTCTCTCCAAATAAGCTAAAAAAGAATTCCCTATTTTAGGTACTCTAATAATTAACAAAATCTTTTCATAGTCCAACATGATCTTATAAGACTAAGAATCAAAACATAGCACATACATTGTTCTCACATTATGCATTTCATGCTTACAAACTCATATTGCTATCCGAAACCAAGGAAAAACCACCAAAAACGTTTTGTGATTATGGCAAAACAATCGTAACCCCAAAGAATAATCATCATCTCTCATAACCATACATGGTTTAGCCTATCAATAAAGGATCATTCATTTTCAACATGCATGCTAACATATATTCATAATATGCAATTGAACTCACTGTATCCTTTTTCACGGAGGAAATTAAAGGTGTGGCCATCGCAATTATACGTGAACCGATTGGTCGTTGTAGGGAGTTTTAGAAGACATTGAGCGGCAATGGTGTGAAAATTCCCGGAGAACTCGGTGTACTCGGTGAGGACGACCGTGCCTCTAGCGACCAAACTATAAATTAGAGATCCTTGTGTTGGCATTTTCGTACCATGGATATTCAAATAAGAGGAACCGAAGATAAGGCGTCGATGATAAATTTCCGGGTAATCTGAAAATGAAGATGTGAAGAGATTGTGTGGATGGACAGAGAGGAAGGCATGACAGATTTTGTGAGTGTGAGATAAAATCTAGGAAACTAGTTCTTTGAATTATTCCTTGCCATTTTCATCTTGCATAAGAAAAGACATTTATGGGTGGTCCCAGAACTTTGCCTAAATTGCACACTTGATTCCTAAATTTCACTATTTACAAACGTGGTCCAATTAGTTAAAAAATTGATTACAAATATAGTCCAGACTTGCCAATTTTATAACTACAATGGTCTTTATGTGCTAACGTCGTTAAAATTTTCAGTTAAGTCCGTGTACTATTACCAAAATATCCTTAAAAATAAAAATAATAATAATAATAAAAGTTGTTGGCCCCGCCCACCCCCACCCCACCCCCTCCGATCATCCTTTCCATATTTTATTCTCAGCATTTTCCCAATCAAGTTACCATGATCACTTTTTGTTCGTTTTGAGATTCAAGTTATTATAAACTATCTCATGCAATTACCCACCAGTTTCACCGGCAATAGCTTCAGGAGAAGTCGACAGAGTTAATTACACGAAATCGTTAAGTAGTTGAATAACTAGAGGTGGAGGTGTACTATAAAAACGAAGAATGGGATGTGGTCGGATCAGCTTTTTAAGCCAGGTTAAAATGTGAAAATGGAGGCCCATATCTAGTGGCCAAACGAAAACCTCTGCGATCTAACCATCAACTTCACAACTCTTGTTCCAATAATTAATCCATTATTCCGACCTTTTTTCTAATGAATTCTGATCTGTCTTCGTCAATTTCAGATATTGTACCACGAGAATGATTTCAAATCGGAACAGCAAGAGAGAATGAGAAACTAGGTTTATCGTTTGTGGATTGAGTTTTGGATTGTAATTGCGTAGGAGGGGATCCTCCATATGATGTGACCAACAGCGATTCAGAAAAGACAACGAGCGTGAAACTCTTTCGGTAAAATCTTTCCACCATTGTAGCTTCCTCGACCACTACCGGCGAATAAGAGAGAGAAATGCGTGGTGTTGGGTGGCGCCAGAAAAGAAGTTAGGAGGAGGGGTGGTTGTTGCAGTTTGGTGGTGGATGATGGGGGTAGGGGAGAAGATGAAGAAGAAAGGTGGTCGGGCTGAGCATGAGCATGGTTCGATTTGGTTCGGTTATCAAGCGAAACCGAAATCGAAGTCATCGGTTTTTTTAATATAAAAACCGTTCGGTTTTCGATTTTTCGGTTTTCCAGTTATTTTCGGTTTTGGTACGGTTATAGTCGGGTTTTTTTTCCATTATGTGTAGACAATGCAAAAAAAAAACTTTAAAAATAAAATGATGATTTTAAGTTTGTAAGAGCGTACTAGAGTACCACATATATCTTGAATTCAAAGAACCAGAACATACAGGTGTTACGTGGAACCATACGAATACAAAGTTGTTAAAGTAGTAGAGTTTAAAATTCAACAAGTTATTAATAAAAAACTAATAAAAGTTTAGTCCCAATCTTCATTCATCATTTTGTTCATTTTTAAAGTTTAGTCCAGTATTCATCATATTCATAATCTTCATAGCTAGCTATCTATCGGTTCGGTTCTGTTTATTTCGGTTTTTTAAAAATGAAAAACCGAACCGAAACCGAAAATTCAGTTTTTCAAAAAAAATAAAAATAAAAAATTAACCGTCTGTTAATGATCCGGTTTAGTTTTTTCGGTTCGATTTTTTTGGTTAATTCGGTTTTTTCTCACCCCTAAAAGGAGGGGTGAGGGATGGGGGCCACCAATATGTTATTATTATTAAAATTATTATTAAGGGTAGCTTGATCATTTTATAATGACTTAACTTAAAAATTTAGTGATGTTAACAGGTAAGGGCCTCCGTAGTTACAAAATTCTACCTTAGTAATAAATTAATTACCAGGACCACGTTTCTAATAGTGAAGTGTAGGGATCAAGTATGCAATTTGAACAAACCTCAGGTTCCAGTCATGTAGTTAACTCGATTAGAAATTAATTACATTCTTCCAACGAAAAGTTATTGCCTAGCGCATTCAATTGGTCAACTTTGATGCTCAACCGAGATTTTAGTTTCAAATTTTCTTCATAAAACTATTTATAGAAATTTAAGAAGTTATTATGGTAAATAAGTATTTTGTTAGAAACAAAATTATATAAAGAATTTGATGGATCCCCACTTGTTATTTTGGTGTATTATGGCAATAATGGATTTGAGCTAGGCATTGCAGGGTTATCAGTTCAAATTCTGATTCTATCTGGGTTTTCATTTTACCGTGTGTTACGCCAGAGAGTTCTGTTTTTGTGGTGACACAACGACGGTCAAGTAACAGCATGCGATATGGTTTCCCAGAGGAACACCCAGACCAAACTTTGAAGCCCGCGTGAGCCTGATAAATACAATATAGTCTAGCCGGATTAGGCAATAGGGCTTTCCAAAATTGAGGAATGTGATGGTCTACACAAGAAAGTCGTTTATGGAGGATAGGGGTGTTCATCGGATAGGATAACGGGTTATTCGGTTTATTCGGTTCAGATTATTCGGATTTGAAAATTTTGAAACCCTATTCGAAATCCGATCCGATCAGAATTAGGGACATTCCTATCTGATCCGAATTGATTCGGATCAGATTCGGATAATCTGGAATTATCCGAATAATCCGTATAACAAATATAAAAACTTAAGTTTTTATTAAATAAACATACAAAATTGAAAAATAAAAATAAAACACTACAAGAACAAGGAAGTTAAGTAGTGTTAGAGAGTATAACGACGAAGTCTTATGACATTTTTGTCTATGGTGTGTTAGGTTGATTGAACAAATAATGAAGTTATGGTTATAAAGTTATTGTAAATGTTAATGGACTTGGCTATATACACTAATAACATGTTATATATTCGGATTATTCGGATATCCGAATAACCTGAACTATCCGGAATTTTTTGAAATCCATATCCGAATCCGAATTAGTTATTCGGATCGGATTATTCGGGTTTCGGTTTCGGTTCAGATTTCGGTTTTTTTCGAATTTCGGATTTCTTGAACAACCCTAATGAAGGTAGGGTCATAAAATAACGAGATAGGCCCAGAAGCTCTCAGCACATTAGGCACTTCCGCGGATCGCTCCTACCAAGAATAGTATCCGAGGAAGGTACTTGCCAAGAAATAGATAACACCTTCTAGAAGCATGCGGAGGACACCCGCAGGCTGAAGAACGAATGAGTTTAGGTAATTCTTATAGAGGCCTGCTGAGGACACACGTAGACAATAGGAAGGAAGACTTCATATTTATATGGCAAAACAGATGATAACTAAAAGATTCCTTGATAGTGACGTTTACCTTCTTAGAAAATAGCACGTGAAGACGAAGCCAATAAGGAAGAGCCAGCTGTACGTTCCTCAATGGCCTAGCACATTGCTAGCTATTACTTCCTATCAAAATCGGTCACGCTTCTCTCCAGGTGAACAAAATCATCTTTAGGTAGTGACAACCAATCATTCTCTTTCACCTCTGGCTATAATCCCTCATAATCATCAAGAGGAATTCATTCACAATAACTATAATACATGAATCACTTCAAATTTAGTACTTTCTTTCTCTAAGAAGATTTACTGATTCTCACGCCGGAGGGTGGTTACGACAAGACCCCCCATCTTGTACTTCTCGTAACGAGCTCACGGTGGTTTGTTTTGTAGGATCCGGATCTACTTAGAACTCGTTTGACTGAACCACATTCATTAACCCTCACTTGTGGGAGCGCAGATCTAATCGTACTTACGGTTTGGATCTGTGTTTCTTCATCGTCGTTAAAAAAAAGGATTTAAAACATAACAATGGCATAATTTCATTTTTTCCCCCAATATTACGGTCTTAAATGACTAAAAAAAGAAAAAAAGATTTGGTGGAGAAGTCAATAAAACGTATGATGTAGTGGGGCATTCTATAGGGGAAAAAAAATCAACTAGGGCCTACAATCCAAACCCTTACATTTGATCCCATATAGTTGGGCGTTCTATAGGGGAAAAAAGCTCATAACGCCGGACGCATAACGCCTCTGGGCGCCATGGGGCATTTTGAAGCCAAAAATGGCTTGGGAGCTTTTCACATAACGCTCCAACTCACATTTTTCTTACAAAAAGAGTCTTGGCCAAAAGAGTGGTGGTGAAGGAGCGCTATCACCATTACACACGATCTTAAGGGTGGTTTCTGTTTAAGTCCTGTTTTGATAGTTTTAAGTCAAACTATTAGTCAAATAATTAGTAACAATTGTTTTTATAATAGAAAACCAAACCATTAAAATTTAAAATAGAATTGTACATTTAGTAATGATTTGGGTCCAGTTTGCTCTTGGTCCTTTACATAAATGAAGAAAGCATAAATTAAAAACACTATCCTTTTAACTAAAAAAATGTTGAGTTGAAAGGATTCGCGTTTGTTATCACACAAAGACCATCCCACTATTTAGAGGGGTGTTCAACAAAATCAGGATCTATTCCGAAATATTCGAAAATCTGAATCCGAAATATCCGACAATTCGGATATTCGAATGCTAAATATCCAAATTTTCAGATCCGAATAACTGTTTTGAAAATTTTCGGACAGTTCGGATATCCGATATCCGAAAATTTAAATTTGATTATCTTTAATTACTTATTATACTTAATAACAGAAAACCCTACAAATCTATCACCTGTGGGCTAGTGGTAGGAGGCTTGGGTTCTCTAGTAGAGACTCAAGTTCGAATCCCACTTGTGGTACTTTTGGGCGGATATTGACAATGAAAAATTTGAGCTAGGCATTGTGAAAAGGTTGTCAGTTCGAACCCTGAGCCCACCCGGGTTTTCATCCCACTGTGTGTTACGGCAGAGAGTTCTGCTTTTGTGATGGCATAACGATTGTCAAGTGGTAATCGGCGATATGGTTTTCCGAGGGAACGCCCAAGCCAAACTCTTAAGCCAACGTGAGCCTGGTTAAGACAACATGGTCTGGGCAGAGTGGGGGCATTGAGACTTTTCAAAGTACGGTAACCTAAATACAAGAAATTCTCGCCGGAAAACATAAACCCTAAAATCCCTAAAATCCCTTATCATTCGCCGTTTTCTCAATTACGCAATCAGACATTCATGATTCCACGCCATTAGAATAGACTCCAACTCGATCATTTGATCACTCGCCGGAAAAACTTAGTCCTTCGAATCTCGTCGGCCGCCGATGTATCAACCTTATCACTTCGCCGGTCACCGACTTTGCATCTATGACTGTAGTTGCCGACTCTCTCCTGTTAACAAACTTTTCGTACGAGTCAATTGATGTGCTTGTGAGTCTATATTATTTGTCAATATGATGTTTCATTATGTTTGAAAAAGTATGTGGAAGAGTCTTGAAGAGATGGCATTGGATTTCTTTTGTTTTTTTTTCTTTTTTGGGTTTTTAAGAATTCGGATATCTGTTTTATTATCCGAACGGATATCTGAAATTTTGGATATTCGGATAGTAAAATTCACTATCCAAAATGTTCGGATATCCGAAACTCTGGATATCCGACTTTAAACACCTCTTCCGCTACTTAGCTAGATTTTCGATTGTATTTAACTTTTATATATTTTATAAAAAATAATAGATAGATAGATAAAACTGAAAAGTAGTGATTACATCAAAACAAAAGGCAAACAAGCAACAAGTTGCGGTAGAAAACCAAAGTTGTCAAAAGCAAAAGGAATAAATACATGTTGGTTGTCAAGACACGTCTTTTAATGTTTAGTTACCTTGTATGAAGCAAACTTTTAATACAGCTTGACTGACTGTGAAATCATTACCTCCTAAACACACCCGAGAAGAAAACTTCTGTTAGATCCACACACATATTGCAATAACTTTCATTTCAATGATACTTTATTTCAGGTTTACCATGCCTTTTTTCATAACATAAAATGTCTCAGCAAAATCGATTTTTGTTTTAGTTTATTTTGTATCGAGCTATGCGTATATGTAGAAGATGTCATAAAATATCTCTGCATATGAAATGTTTGGAAATTGGAACCAAGAATATCAAGTTATAACCAAGATATATAGAAACGGATCGATTAGATATTTGTCGATCGTTTGATCAGGGCCAGTCTTTTTTGTACATAGTTATATGCACAAGGGCATCTAGAATGGTCGTATTTGTGTACCGAAAGCAGTCAAGGCAGAAATAAATCATTTATCAAAATAAAAGGTAGGTTCTTACCTCATAATTGGCTAAACAAGAACAGAATCAAACTCGTTTTAGATAGATATATATGCTTCTTTCCAACTTATTCAAGCACCTTATCATTGTTCATTTCTCTTTGAGACACAAACAAAGCTACTCCACTGAATTGGTTTTCTATGTTTTGATGCTATTAATAATAATAATAATAATAATAATTAACACAGAATCATGACTGAAACCTTTTTATTTTGTTTTACATGTGATTTAGATTTTTTAACAACAAATTGTTTGTTTAATATTTTCAAATTTCAATTTGGCAAGTTGAATGCATCAATGAAGAAGTTTATGATAATCGCACTTAATGAAGTCTTTCTTACCAATTAGTCATTTGATAATCATACATATTTGAATGTGACAAAGCATTGTTCGGCCAAAAAAAAAGAAAACCTATTGTGAGGGCTTTGCCGATCCATCACAAATTTCATTTTCTAGTATTGATTCCAAAAAGTAATCAAAGAAATTCAAAAAGAAAAGAAGTAGCTAGTTAATTTAACACATAGCGACGACGTGTAGAGCATGCTTTAGGTGAAAACATATTTTTATTCACAAATTAATATCAAAAGAAATATAAAGAAGGTTTAACTTATAGCGACGACATGTCGTGGCTATAGAGCTTAATCAGTCAAAATTGTTGAACCTATATAGCGACGACATGCCATCATTACAAGGTTACCAACGTAGAATACCACATTCATTGCTATATATACAGTAGAATTCTTGTAGTGATAGCGAAAGCAGAAGTGATAACAAGTAACCCCTTGACCAGAATTCTTGACCAGATTTCTTGAAATTTGAAAACAGAGTTTCAGATACCGAGTATTACAAAATGGAAGTTACTCGATGTTAAGGTGACCCTTTTTTGTGATCGAATTGTACACCAAAACAAAGTTTAATGCTCATGAGAATTAACTTAATTACTTATGTGACTGACGCCGGTTTCTCCTTTTTTTAATGTCATGTAACAGCTTTTAAACCATGGATTACTTTTGTTTATTGCTGAAATGAATTTAAAATGTATGCTGAATCTTTGTTGATTGATTGATTAACTTTTTTTGTTGAGTGTTTAAAGATGTGGAGAAGAAACTACGAACATGCATGGGTTATAATTTGTATTAATTGAATGTATATTATTATTATTATTATTATTATTATTATTATTTGCTACAATAATGCATGGTTAGTGTTAGATTTAAGGAAGATAAACATGAAGATGAAGAAAAATAGTGAACATGTTAGGATTAAGAAGATGTAGAGTGACAAACATAGTAAAATGCCTATTTGCGCAACACAAATGTAAACAAATTCGTGAATCTATATATGGTTTAGGAGTTCATGAGCAATTCAATATAATAGAGGGACTTGATTATGCAAATTAAAGCACATGACCATACTTGTTATTTACCCTAAAAAATACAATCTAAAATAATACTATTAACATTCATCTAATTTTTCTATATTTCTAATTCCATTTGCTATATGATGTATTTGCTTTCATATTTTACATATCCTGCGCATATGTTGCTAGGGTTAAAGAAGATAATATAGACAAAGCCAATAGTTTATGGTATAAATAGTAGTTTCCAACAGAAAGGCATCACTCTGCACATTTTATATATTCACCCCAGATAATTACAGATTCGCCCTGCAATTTAGACGATTATAAATAGATCGCAATCACTCAACTTATGGGCATCATTTCAATTCTTTCACAAACTTGTTTTCAAGATTTAATCCTCAGTGAAAATGAGTAAATGATATATTGGGCTAGGGTCAAGTAATCTGCATCCTGAGGTTTAATTAGTAGAATTTTGATTTGTTTTAACTAGTCCTCGGGATGCAGATTACTTCTTCCTCAACTCCAATGTAGTCTTCTATCCATTTCTAGCTTGTGAACGAACCATGGCCTTTCAAAATCCAGCTATATGTATGTTTTGTTTTTAAGTTATGGGAAGTTAATTATGCAGCTAGTCCCTTTTTCCTCCATCCCTTTTGTTTTGCACAATACTTGATTGATGATAGATTGAGCAACCACTAAAGAATGAGGGCATGCTAAAGACCAGATGACTTGAATGGTCTTCCGGACTCAAGACCTAATCATTGTCACAAGACTCTTCGTAAGCAACAAAAAAACAAAAGGGTAACATTCGATAACTTTTTTCTTGTTACAATATTCTTTAAACGTCGATAACTTTTTTATACGAGAATACTTTTAAATTATACCATAAATCGAACTTTTCTATTTTTACTTTTGAGTGTATGCTGCTGTACTTAAAATATGACATTTCAAATCCTGATGAACTCAGGTGCGCATGGCGGCACATCATGGTTTGTAATGCTGCTTGAGGTTGTTATATGGTGCCTCAATATGACGACCAAAATTTTAGGTTTTGTTAGGTGTAATTTCTCCGCCCCCTTGGGACGCATGGTGTATCCAAGTGGTTTCTCACGCCTCTCAGATCTTTATAAAGGTTTTCAGCATGTTTATGTTGGTGCTTAGTGGCTAAAGTATAAAGAAATGGTTTTAAAAGCATACATACACTAGTGGTTAATTAGTGGGTTAATAAGATGGAAAAGTTAAGTGATCGATTGGTGAAAATAAAAGGTTTATAAAAAAAATTTTATAAACAAGAACAATTATTAGTAAAAAGGATTTTATAAATAAAGTTAGTACAAATGTTGAATAAATTATAGGTATTTTAGAAAGAAAGCAAACTCTAAACGTTAAACAACCGTGTCGGAAAGAATACAAAATTGATGGACTTATTTTGGTGAGATAAAGATTATGTACAAAGGTTTTAGTTAAAACCGACACATTTTAATAAAACATATTGCGATATATTCTATGTGAATGTTTTGGGGGAAACACTAAGCAAAATATATATTTTATATATTTTTAACGACACCGCAACACCAAATATATAAAATAGATTTATATATTAAAATCTCAAACAACGTGAAACGATGTTATAAAAAAGATACATGAATGTGGGTCGATAACATAAAAATATGTCAGATAAAAATAAATGGACAAAACAATATATATTTATTTACAAAATCAAATGCAAACATAAAATATGTAAAGAAACATATCCCCTAACGTTCTTAAAGTTAATGAAACGCAAATCACCATCGAGTCACCATTCACATACATCTAAAGTGTTGGGTGAACACTAACTCGATCATAAACCGACATATAAGAGGATATGGTCATATCGACCCCAAAATGGGCATTTTATATAGGCTAATCGTTCACGGAGGATTCCGAAGACTCATAAACTCTAAAGGCGAGTTTCACAACTACACTTTACTTTATAGGTTTTCCTAGGAGAAGAACATACTTGTCGTATTTTATGTTAAAATGACTCCTTATACAATCATGGGTTTACACACCACCCTACTTATCATGATCTTCATATCCTCGCTTTAGCTGTAATCATTAACTTCGATAAGCCAAGGAACATATGGATGGTTCTCATGGCTGGTTTCTCTAGCAATCGTGTTAGTGAGATATATATTCTAATCTGAATGATCCGTTGTGACACACACCCAGGACATCATTGGTTGGATTTAGGTTTGATTATGGGCTTATGAATTATAAACACCCTGGCTTATGTTTCATGCATGGATTTAAACAACACGCGTTCACATAAATTGTACATGGGTGTGTACTAATGTAAATGGTCAATGTTTATTTATGGTTTTATTTAATTATAAAACTTGTGTACTCACAAATCATTTGTTGACGCATTTTAGTATGTTTTTCAGGTAGAATAAAACTTTATGCATCATGTCATCGGTTTTTAAAAAAAGATTTATTGTTATAACCTATACTATAACCTATACTTGTGTCGTAATTCGGAATCTTTTTTTATGAACAAAGAATTTGAGAAAACTCTGATGATATGTTTTGGAAATTTAAATGATTGGAAATTTTATGATTTAAATCTTAATGATTTAAATGATTGGAAATTTAATTAATCAAAAGAAATCTGACAATTTTCAATAGGATCATCCGAACTCAAGGATGGGAGAAGCACTACCTAAGTTTAGAATCCTACTTGCAACTGTTGGATTTCTCTTAGCAATGGAAACTACGATGAAATCGGGATATTAGAATACGACACCTTTAGACAACCTAGCAGACCCATAATCATTTTCCGATGTAACCTAAAAGGAAACCCTAAGGGGCGTTTAAACTTACTAGTTGGTCGGATTAGTTGTCAGTCTCTCCAACAAAGCTAAAGTACCCTAAAAAAAGATCACTCATCGGTCTCACTATCTCAATACACCCTAAAGTGCATGGGGTAACCTAAGAAAATCGATAAGTAAACTTAGGAAAAATTCCTTGTCAGAGCGTTTAAACCTAAACACCTAACCTCACAGACAACCCGATTATCTATCATCTCGTAGCTATCTAGATAGGTAGGATACAAAGCTCTAACAAATTACCGATCAATGTTTCTATGGATTGCCACATCTAGCAAAACATGAAATAATCACAAACACAAAGTAAACGACCTAAGACATGAAAGATCAATGATAAATCAAAACTAAATATGCATACACATCAGATTAATTGAAAAAGATTCTTTACTATAGCATTAATCCAACATTAGAAAACAAAACCAAAATAATATTCGCAAATCACAAAGTAATCATAAAAAACTCAGGTAGCTTGGGGGATTTAGCAGACAATCATGAACCAAAAATAGATAACACTAATACGGTACATCAAAAAACAAATAAAATAATTCAACTACTAACCTGCAAAC
This sequence comes from Bidens hawaiensis, assembly GCF_021521415.1. NCBI lineage: Eukaryota > Viridiplantae > Streptophyta > Magnoliopsida > Asterales > Asteraceae > Bidens > Bidens hawaiensis. The sequence continues at coordinate 20,643 of NW_027496839.1, read as the reverse complement.
TTAAATTAATTAACCTGTATGCCTGGTAGCTTACATTAATTCACCACTATGCTAGTTTTCTTCTTTTTGTTTTTCATTTGGTCACTTTTTAAGCTCCCTGGTTGCTTACTTAATTTTTCGTTCTTTCTTGTTCAACCCAAAAGTATTTAGAGATGCAAGGTTCGTTGCTTAAAATTTCCTCCTTTAATTCGAATTGCTTCCCTTGTTATGCGAGCTCCCTTCTGAACTTTTTTCCTCATAGCCAACTTCCTTTCCGTGTGTATGACAGCCCATTCGCTATCCTAGGAGCTTATACACATAGGATTTGGCGTATGAAGGCTCATTCGTTATCTGGAGAGCCATCCGCTTCAGAGTTTAGCGAATGGGAAGCCATTCGCTTTGGGAACAACCCATTCGTTAGTGTGGTTTAGCGAATGGGGCTTGGGCCTATAAACAGGTTGTTCCTGTTCATTTGGTCTTAGAGTTTTGGCCTTATTCTTAAGAAGTAACCCTTATGCTGCCAAAATCTCTCTAAAATGATAGGCCGCCTCGAGGTGCACATCGTGGCGGATCAAGCTCAACCATATGCATGTATGAATTTGTAATCATTAGGTTATTATCAAATACGAACAATCATTTGGCTCGATATCGTTCTATATGTCATCTCATTGATCTATTATATGTGATGCATCCGATTGAAACTAGATCCTTGCAATTTGGGTGGTAATACATGGTTATAGCTATGTTTGATTGAGTTCAAGACTAAATGGCTGCAACATTTCTTCGATTGTTGATTGATTTGTTCAAAACCTGATTATGTAGGCTACGAGTGTCTGTCTGTTTGCTTCTTTCTGAAGGACTTAGATCCTGATAATATTGGATACGAGTATTCGGTGAATTACTTCTGTTGATGGGGACACTTCTTGAATGTGTTAATCTTACTGAAGAATATAAAAGAGTCTTATCATTGGATTAAAGAATCAGATCGTTCAGGATTGATTAATAGAGGTTGGATCTCTGTATCAAATGCCCAATACAGTAGTGCATCCATGCGAATGGGATGTAGAAGAGCTTCAAATATTGATAATTTGGGATACACGCTATCAAGAGAGGGAAAACGAAGTGAAAGATTTTGAATGATCGGGTTGTTTATGAAAATGTGTGATAAGGTCAAATGTAAAGATATTTCTGCTTTACCAGTGCTGATTGATAACTAATGACTTGCTGTTGATTATTGAATGATTGATCCATATCATATGCCAGTTGGATGATCGGAATGAGCACCCGGAGATGCTTACTTAAGGGGGAGATCTGTTACGAAAAGCTTCGAGTTATTGGCTTGCTTACAAGACTTAGAGATTGTCTATCTGCACAAGCCTGAGAATCATCAGCCAAGGGGGAGTTTGTTGGTGTATTTATTGTGACTGATGATTTGCAGTTGAAGCATTAAACAGCTACGGAAACAAGGGAGTTTGTTAGTGCATGATTGTTGTCCGTAGCTGATCGAATAGGCTAGGGGTAGTTTAGTGATTATACTATCATGTAATATGGCCCATTCGCTAAGCATGTTTAGCGAATGGGTCCATTCGTTAGACTAAGGGCCATTTGCTAGAGATGTTAGTGCATGGCAACCCATTCGCTAGCCTAGGAGCTCGTACGCACAGGATTTGGCGTATGAAGGTTTGGAGAGCCCATTCGCTAAGGAGTTTAGCGAATGGGAAGCCATTTGCTACGGGAACACCCCATTCACTAGAGTGGTTCAGCGAATGGGGCTTGGGCCTATAAATAGGTTGTTCCTGTTCATTTGGGCTTAGAGTTTTGGCTTTATTTTTAAGAAGGAACGTTATGCTGCCGAAATCTCTCTAGAATGATAGGCTGCCTTGAGGTGCATATCGAGGCGAATCGGGCTTAACCATACGCATATATGCATGTATGAATATGCAATCATTCGGTTATTATCAATATACGAACAATCATCCGGCTCAATATCGTTCTATTCACGTCTTGTTTGATCTATTTTACGTAATGTATCCAACTGCGACTAGATCTTGGTTCGTATAACGTTTTCACACTTTCTTTCTCCTCGGGCCCAACCAAATATATTCATGTTATTTCTATTTAACTTGCATAGATATTTCGTCTTGCTCCACTTTTATTAAGTGGCATTTACATATTTTCCCTTATTAAGATCATTAATTGCATATTTCCCCCACTTAAAAAAAAGTCAATTACATATATTCTTTTCTTAAAACATACAAATTACACATGTTTCAATTTCATTAAAATTTACTTATTGAATGACTATTTTGCCTTTATATTTACTAAGAAATTTTACATATTTCCACAGCTATAAAAATAATAAAATTACATTTTCAAATAAAAGAACCAGTTGCCAAGGAAAGACATTTACATGTACAAACAAAGATCAAACTACTTATACACTTGTTGATGTGCATAACTCCTTGCTAGATTTGACATAACGGGGTCCTCTAATACATATCAAACTTTAAAGGATTATATAAGTATGATTTTCGTTGGCTCAGAGAATTTCAATATTTGAGGGTCACCAAAAAGATTGTAGTAATGACATTTCTTTTAAAATTGAAGGTCTCTAACAAAATGCAAAGAATTTCTATGTTAACTGAGAAGCAATATGTCTTACTAGGGATGAGATCGGTACCGTACCCGCACATGTACCTGAAAGTACTCGTACCAAAAATCAGTAATCTGGGTACTCGTACCCATACCAAATTTATGGTATGGGTACCTTAGGTAGGGTACTCACTTTGGTACCACTTTTTTCTTTGTTTTTTTTAAATCTCCATTAAACTTAAAATCAATACCAGTATGACACTGATAATTAATTATCTATAATACCAAAACCAAAACCATAATACCACAACCAAAACACAATACCAAAACTAAAAATGAAACAAATCAAACATAATATAAAATCCATTCATGGTGGCAATTACTAGTTATTGATTGGAAGAAGAAGAGAACTAGGGTTTGGTTTGTTTGAATAGAGCTGTAACTACTTAATATTTTGATTATCAATGATTTTGAAAGCCCGCTTGAAGTCTTGAGGATATCCCAATAAAAACATGGTTAGAGTTACGAGTTTTGAAAATCCCAATAAAAACACCTGAATATTCCAAACGGGTACTAAGTAGTCTTAATATACATACATGTACACGCATATATTCTCAAAAATGCTAGTTCCTAAAATCAGTAAACTTGGGTACCCGTACTGAATAGACGGGTATGGTTACCGCAATAGGTACTGAATGGGTATGGGTAATTGGGAAAAAAAAATCTCATCCTATCCTATTTCTTACCTTGTTGAACTAACCTCCACTCTCCGAAAATGTGTTGACTTTTCAATCCATAATGATGAACACTCTTCTTAGGTCTTCCAAACTTATAATATTTTCAAATGAATGCAATTGTGATATGAAGCAAGGTCCTCAATCACCTGTCATCTAACTTCTAAGCTTATTATATTTGGGGGTAGGGAACTGGCTCTTGGAAACATTTCTGCCGACCTTTAGGTTTGGAAATTGGTTTGTAGTACTTAATCAGGATGTGAATTTGTTCAGGTAAGTGTCATGCGTCCAGAGTACCCTTACTGTCTACATCAATGAAAAACATTCACATTGGGTTCATATTAATCCCGTCTCTAAGATTTGATAGGCTAATCTGTCACTCGGCTTCCAATTTTTTATATTTCTATCAAACGCTAAATTAAATGCTTGACTTGGAAAATGCAGTTGCATTTCGTTCTGTAAAAAGGCGCTAAAACATGCTACATCATAGCCAACATCCAATGCAACTCAGACACCTCCTGGAAATATGAAATGGTTTTCGTCTCTTGAGATACAATTTTGCCCAACTTTATCTTCAACCAAACGCGTGGGTTTTCATACCACTCAGAATACAACTATGAACTTGATGTGTATGTTGTGTGCAAATCAGAAACAAGTATTCATGATATGTATGAACTTGATGTAGATGCATTGTAATATCTTTAGAATCTGTTACTTCATTGACTTGGGGATCTTGCTTAGCAGCTTTTCTTATTACTTCCTTTTCATTAAGTGAAGGCATATCTATGGCTGGATTCACGATATGTATGATTGGAATTTTTATTTCTGTCGGGATCCTGAAGGTAGATCCAAGATTTGCTAAAGCGTCTGATTCAGGATTTTCCTCCTTGGATACCTATTCAATAATAAAAGAATCGAATTTTTCTGCCTGATTTTTAACTAAATGAAGATATTCGGTTAGTTTTTCACTTCTCACAGCATAGGAGCCATTGAAAGCAATAAGGAATCCAAAAATACATGAATATTTTTAATATCCAAATCCTTAGATAACTGAAGGACAACAATTAAAGCTTCATACTCAGCTTCATTGCTGGTAGCTTAGAAATCACATCTGATTGCCTCGGGCATTATGTTCCCCTGTGGCGATTTCAGGATGATTCCTAAGCCTATACCTCTAGCATTTGAAGTCCCATCAGTAAATAATATCCACTTACCCATATCCTGGTCTAGTTGTGGAACTTCCCCGTCAGCTTCCTACTGAATATCACTACTGAAATCAGCCACAAAGTCAGCAAGAGCTTAGGATTTAATTGCTGTCCTAGACTCATAGACGAGATCATAAGCACTCAAGTTAACATACCACTCAGCTATCCTACTAGACATTTCATGTTTTCTCAAAATAATATCTTAATTTGGGAAATGCCATAACTAAAGCTAAAATCAATTTTTCTAAATGATAATACATGGTTTCAGCATCAAGTAGACTTTACTTATGTAGTAGATAGGGTGTTGTTTTCCTTCATGATCCTTGACCAACACAACACTCACAGTGTCTCGAGATATCGCCAAATAGAGGAGTAGTGGTTCACCATCTTCAGGTTTCTTGAGCAAAGGTGTCGATGAGAGATATGCTTTTAATTCTTCTAGCGCCTTCTCATGCTTTTGTCGCCATTCAAATGTCTTGCTCTTTTTCAGGACATCGTCAAACTCTTTGCACCTTTCAGAGGATCTTGAGAGAAATCTGTTCAAGACCGCGATCCTGCCGGTTAACCTTTAGACATCCTTCACGTTGACTGGTTCTTTCAAATTCACGATGGCTTTGATCTGCTCTGGACTTGCTTCTATCCTATTTTGGTAACCATGTATCCCAAAAACTTGCCTGCCCCCATCCAAAGTAGCACTTGGAGGGGTTCAGCTTCATGTTATACTTGTCAAGAATGTCTAAGGCTTATTGAAGATCCCCGAGGTGATCCCCATATTTCTTTGATTCCACCACCATATCATCGATATAGACCTCCATGGTGTCCCCCAGTTTCTCTTTAAAGATTAAGTTGACCAATCTTTGATAGGTCGCAAGTGCATTTTTCAAACCAAAAGGCATGGCAGTGTAACATTATATACCTATTGAGGTCATGAATGCCATGTCTTCTTGGTATGAGGGTTCCATTTGGATCTGCTGGAATCCCAAAGAGGCATCCATAAAGGTTAGCATTTCATGCCCCGAGGTTTCATCCACCATCTAGTCTATGCGTGGCAATGGAAATGGATCTTTGGGGCAAGCTTTGTTGAATTCTGTGTAATTGACACAAACTCTCTACTTGCCATTCTTCTTTTGGACTGCCACCACTTTGGCTGACCATCTTGGGATTTTACTTCCCTAATCATCCCTGCTTTCAACAATCTCTCAACCTCTTCTTAGATGATAGCGTTCCTTTCATGTGCGAACTTCCTTCTCTTTTGTTGGATTGGCCTAAAACTTTTATCTAAACCTAATTTGTGAGTAATAATATTTTTAGAAATACCTGTCATATGCTCGTGTTTCCATGCAAAGGTGGAGATTCTGCTTTTGAGGAACTTGATCAATTGATCTTTAATTTCTTCAGGAATCCCGGTTCTAATCAACACTTTGATGTCGGAATCCTGATCATATAACTGTATTTCTTTGACCTCTTACGCAGCAGCTTCCAAGACAACTAGTGTTATATTCTTTAATTTCTATGCTTGAGTTGGTTTAGCTGTTGGTTTCATTGACGAGGCATAATAGTCTTTAGTTTTCTATTGATCACCTAGAATCTTAACGATCCCCCAAGGCGCCGACAGCTTGATGCACTGGTGATAGGTCGAGGGGACCACTTTCATCTCGTGGATCCAGGGTCTGCCTAAAATAAGATTGAAAGTGGTCGGCGTATCAATAACACAAAATTTACGGATAGATTTTACTCCCTCAACACAAACTAGAGGCTTGATCTCTCCTACTATACTCTTGGCTTCTCCACTGAATCCCGCCAAGACTAAATATTTTGATACAATCACAGATTTCGGAATATTCATCCTCTTGAGGGTATCCAACTGGATGATATTCACTGAACTTCCATTGTCCACCAAGATCCTGCGTACAAAACAATTAGCGACATTAAGGGTAATGATCAAATCTTCGTGATGAGGATCCTGAATGTTATCCCGATCTTCATCATCGAACAGGACACCGGCTTCCTTGGGTAAGGTCATTGTCTTTGTCGGTCCCTCTGGCTTCTCTGCTTTATCTACTTTGGAATTCCTTTTAGTTGCTGAGTAGGATGTTCCGCAAACATTTGAGCCTCCTAAAATAACATTCACGATTCGAGCACCTGGAGGCGTGGATTCCACCCTTTTAGGATCCTTCTCATGGTCCCTACTTTTGTTCTTTTTCCCCAACAGTTACTTTTAAGTGATCTTTGCTGAGTAGATACCTGATCTCCCTTCTCAGAGCGATAAAATCTTCTGCCAGATGACCGAAATCTTCATGAAACGCACACCACTAGGATTTGTCCTTCCAGGTTGTGTTTTTCTCGTTCATTCGTGGTCATCTTGCTTTTTCGCCTTGATCCTGCATAGCACACATTAGTCCAGGAATATCAACTAAAAACAATAATCATTTAAGTTGGGATAAGATTCACCATCCTCATCATCATCTACTATATTGACCATGTCGTTTCTAGCATACGGTTATGTCGATACGGTTTAGATAATGAGGAATCCGACTTCCTGTTTGGGTGGTTGTAGTTGTTGACTATCCAGCCTTTGCTGAACCAACTTGTCTTCTTCTAGCCTGATGAACTTGAGGGACCTGTTCCTCACCTCGTCCAAGGATTTTCTTTCTTGAGCCCCATCTTGAAAGCTTTAACCGTCGTCGCTACATCAAGGCTGGGGATCTCCAAATCTTCCTTGCTAAATTTGCTGATATAGTCCCTAAGGGATTCATCTTGCCTTGTGTTACTCTATACAAGTCACTAGTTATCCTTTTGAAACTTCTAGTGCAAGAAAATTGGTTATTAAGCAGGTTAACTAAATGAGTAAAAGACTTAATAGAGAAAGGAGGGACACTTAGGAGCCATTTCAATGCAGCTCTGGTTAAGTTGAGCCAAAGCCTTTGCACAAGCAGGCTTCCTTGAGATTATGAGGTATAGGGTTGATCTCCATCCTCTCGCAATATTGGGAGACATGCTCTTTATGATCCGTGGTTCCATCATACAATTTCATGCTTGGAGTCTGGAATTGCTTCGGGATATCCCATATAGGGGTTGCGAATCTCGAGATCCTATGACTAATGGGGCTACTTTCGGAATTGGCTGGATTATTCCAGGGACACCAGAGATTAACTCTTTCAGTTTCTGCAGCTCCTTCTGAACCATTGGACTAATACTAGAATCCTGCACAACATCAGGGTTTGTCACATGAATAACAACATTATTAAAAGTATCCGTACCAGGAATCCTAGATGCGGATCCCGGGATATCACCGAATTCCTGAGTAGGAGTAACCCTTTTGGCCTGGATGGGATGACTCGTTCTGGTTGCGGACTGCATGGGAAGGAAATCATCATAATGATTCCCTTGGGATCCTGACACTTTAAAGTTCAGGTTCCTATGTTGCAATGGAGTGAAGGATTTCTCCACCGATTTCTTCCCTTGTGCCCGAATATCCCGGAGCTCCCTCATGAAAGAGTTTTTAGTTTGCTTCTGGGTCTCCATGTGCTCCTTCATCTGCATTAAAACATCAAAAATATCATCGTTAGACATAAGGACAGGTCTCATGTTGGGAGACCCAGAACTTTGAGTTGGCACGCCGGCAAAAGGCCTTGTTGTAGGGGGAAACATGCTACATGATCCTTCGGTTCCTGAGATGTTAACGCCGTGTTGGTCGCCTTCCTCTGGATAGAAACTGCGAACGACAGGGATGAAGATGTAGCTTTCGATTGGGAGGCCATTTTTTAGCTGTATATGAATGCCAGTCAGGTTCTAAATTTATTAAATGGAGCAACGTTAGAAATAGCTCCTTTGTAACATGGTAGTTTGATTATGGTGCTTCTCAAAAGGTAGATCTTCAAGATGTGCTTATGCTTATTTGAAGATAGTTTGCTGAAAGCGTTCGAATTGGAGGGCACGGAACACGACTCACGAGGCATATTGTTGATTTACCAGGGGAGTCTGTTCCAATTCATTAAATCATTTTTATATTTTGCATAATCTTAATTGTAATTTCCTTTTTCTCGCATTGAGAACAATGTGAAATTTAAGTGTGGGGATGGGAAATTGATGTTTTTTTTGGCAAAAATACAAAAAATACAAAAAAATAAAAAAAATAAAAAATAAAATTTTTTTTGAAAAATGTCCCTAGAATTTAAGGAATATTTTTGTACTAAAATGGAAAATGATAGTATAATTGGAAATTGGTTTTCAAACTACTAATATATAAGAGATAAATAAAAAGAAAGCGTACTAATTTTGGGATGTGTCGGTAGGCCCAACTAGTCTTGAAAGGTTTCCCATTGCATATTCTTAATAAATCTAATTAAATCTTAGATTTTGTGGGTTCTCATCCTAAGGGGGCACAGTGAAGCTGAAATTCGATAAGGTATAGGGAGTATTACCATAAGCTGATTACCCTAAGGCGGTGAGAATTGAATACACTTTAAAATTAGCATGCCACTCCGTTTTATAAAAATAAATAAAGAGTGGTGGCGCCTGCAAATGTCCAATTTTATACGAGTTTTAGTCTTTAGTTATATATTTTTAGGTAAAAGATGCCTAAGTGCATAATAAAAAAATAAAAATAAAAAAAAATAATAAAAAAATAATAAAAATGAAAAAGAAAAAAGAGAAAAGTTATGTAATGAAAAATGCCAAAGAAGCATTCTTAAAAATAGAAAAAGAGGCCAAAGTGCACATACTAGACGGTACTGAGAGTTTACGTGTTACCAAGGGGATGGCGACTCTGAGGATACACTATTGGGACTCGAAGTTTTTAGTCAATAAATATTTTCTTAGGAAATATATAGGACAAAGTCCAATAATATTTAGGGCATGCTCGTACGACCTCACTTGACCTATCGTCCATAAATTCCATCTAAATGTATTTTCTTCTTACCATTAAGGGGTTCTCATCTTACGGTGATATGTTGAACCAGTTTGTTTCAACTCAATATTTAATTGTCTTTACTATGCTTGAGATGGGGTAGGTGGATCTTAACTCTAAAGGCGTGAGACCCATAGGTTTTTGATATCACATGAACTTAAATGCTTAGTGTGTTTGGGGGCTTGATAAGCTGGTGGCTAGGTTTAAGTAGACAACAATATCGGCAATCGCGGTTTTTATGTTTATCTTAGCTTTAAGATAACCTATATGTTTTTAAGACCATATTTTCCGATTATGATTCCATTGCAAATAACATTTTTAGGGACGAAAAAGGTTTAAGTGTTGGGATATTTGATGTGGTCTAAAATATACATATTATTATATAAGTATTTCCTACACTTTAAATTGGTTTTGGGTTGGTTTTTAATGAATATTATTCTTAGCTGGCTCATATTTGGGGTTTTAAGGTTCTAAGAGATAACGAGTTAAATTTGAGTACTTTTACTAAACTTGAGGCCAACGACTAAATACTCGAATGAATGTAATCTATTATTATTATTATTACTAAGTTGAATAAAAAGGAATAGAGAATGATTCCCACATTAATTAAAAATGTCACGAAAGTATACTGCATTCTTAGTTTAAAGGATATTTAATTAAGTGGGCTTATTAATTAATAATGTGAATTGGTGATTCATTGGGCCGGGCCCTACAAAACATGAGGGACAAGAGTATGTCGGTTAAATTGGACATGGCTGAATATATTTATGGATTTTTTACGACAGACAAGAGGGGGGATCGGCCCTGTTCAGTGTTATTGGGAGCCGGCTACGAACAAGAAGCACAACTAGGGAGAGAAGAGCATATCGGTTCAACCAGATAGTGTTTGGGTTCAACACCTACTCATCTAAACATCATTATTATTTGGTTTGAATTTATTATTTTCGTCATGAGTTTATTGTTTCAACCTATTTGTTATCTTTTGGTCTTGAGTATGGTTGTTGGCTAAACCCTTAGACTGCCTAGGCTTATGATGAACCTTTGATTGACGTTTTATTTTATTTGGAATTTGCTTTTTGTTATGGGTTTATGAATCAATAAAGAGTTTAATATTATTTATTTGATGTATATGTATGCTTGGTTTTACTTGGTGAATTTTATTGATTCACAGAGTCTTTGGTGATTGCCTGTCATATAATAGCATTCTGTTAGGTCATTGTGTTCTTGACTAGTTTCTGATTGATTTATAATAAGATCATAGAAACAATGTTATTAACCAAAAAATAAAAGTGTGCTGCTAACCTAAAATGCTGTAAGGTGATAGGTTGTTTGACAGGTCTTGGTTGATTAAGATTGCTAGATTTAGTTCTTCGTAAGGAGTCCGTCTAGGTTTGATTTTTCAGCTTTGTCTATTAATGTCGAATGAATTTATTAGATTGTCTTTGATTTCTGCGCGGTAAGGTAGGATTTCATATAAAGGTACTCGTTCATAATTAATTAGGTAATCGTAAGGAAATCTAATATTAAAACTGGTGTGTTTAAGAACTTAATAGAAATCCATAGGTGTCTTCTTGAGAAGGGTCAAGGGTCCTGTTCAGGTTTTATTTTAAGTGAATATTTTATGATCCCAGTTCCATAATAAACATTTTCCGATTAAGTGATAACTAAAAACTTTGGGGATTCTAGCCTAGGTGGTTGCTTGTCATCATTTGAATTAAGTCTAGGTTTAAGTCGTTTTTAAGCTTAGTGATTAATTTAATATTAGTTTTTAGTAAAATCCCCCTATAATATAAATAAATAGTCGTGTATGTAGTTGAGTTTAATTTAGCTAGTTTACGTAATTAAAAGAGTCACTTGGGTTCGATATCCGGACTTACTTAGCTGTACTAGAGTCGACCGGTACACTTGCCGGTTAGTAGTTTTAGTTAAGTTAAGAGTCTAGAATTAGTACTTAGTATCTAGATTAGCGTTTATTTAGTTAATAAATTAATAACTACTTTTAGCACATCACACAACAGTTGATTAAACTATTGAAGTTCCAAGCAACTGAAGTTTAACAACTGATGGAACAAACATCAATTATTTCAATAAAGATTAGTTGTTAGCGTAGGATTCTCATTAGTCGGTAGTTTGTAATTAGTTCATTAGTAGTTTGTAACCATTTTGTTAAATGTTGTTTTCACCATTTGCTAATCAGTAGTTTAACACATGTATATAATGAAGAAGAGAGTCTCTTCTTCATTAACATGTTATATATAACAATACTCACCTGATCAAAGTACTATTGTACTAGAAAATCCGAGTGAATGATGAGCTAGGAGGAGCAATAGATTGTAATCTTTTTATTATAATTAATACATAGTTGTTCTTCCTTATGAAACCTATTATTTAGCTTAAAGAATTCTCTTGCATAATTTGTTTATTCCATATACTAATTAAATTGTAGTTCAAATATGATTTCAATTAAAGGATATTAATTCACAAAGAATTAAAGTAGTTGTTTACTGTTACATTGATTGTGAATTGTGTTCATTAGCTTAGATGAGATATAGAATCCTAACAGTTGATGACTTGGGCAATGGTGTTTTCAACTTCCTACTGATCAAACGTCTCATAATTCTGACAAGAGTGTGACTCCTACTAATTTGATGTTTGAGTACGACAAAAATATACAGGTGAAATTCTAAGTAACGATAAGAATCAAGTTAAATATGGTGGTTATAATGTAAGTTTTGTCGTTTTTCAGAGCCATATATGCTTTCCTCTTCTCTTCATCATCTTCAGACGGTTATATAGCCACAAGTCATCCAATGTAATCTATAATAAGCAGTAGAAAACTTGAAATCAGTACAGTCATAACAGATGTTTTTATAGCAGAATAAAGCATGTTAAAGTTGCATATATTATTCCAGATTTGTTTAATTTTGTTATATTTGTGTTCAATTATTTTAAAAGATCTGTAGTCTAACGGGCCCATATGCTCAGTAGCTTAAAAAGGTTACTTTTTATGTTACTCTTATGTGGTATTTTGTAGGCGAAACACACATTTAAATTTAGAGGTAGTATGCATGTGTGTATAGTATTATAAAATACACCTGGTGGAAGAGTAACATAATGTGTATTCACAGTAAATGGGCTCATTAATAGATCACTTGCAGATATCAACGACCTATATTGTAATTGTCCACATTTTTTTTCCTTTAAGAAAAATATGTTTGCTATTTGATACTGTAAAGAGAAATTAATTTACAATTTAAAAAGTGTATTAAAAGGTTTATTTTTACGTCAAATAGTCTAATGCAAGAAAGGTAAGAATAGTAATCTGTTATGGTAAAACATGTAGAAAACCTGTAAGGAGATCTTTTGTGTCAATGCGGGTATCCGACAGATCCTACATAAGGAAATTGAAGTGATATGCAGGAATGTTGTCTTTGTCTATGGGTATCGCCTAGGTGTGTTTTGCCAACACTATGGACGCGTCATGCTCAATATGTATCGTTTTGTAGTGCATACGCACTTTCTTTATACTACACCCAAGTAGTATAGAAAATCAATGCACATAAATAACAAAAACTATACAGCCTTACTGCTTCAATCTGAGAACCATACCTTCGATGATAGAGACTAACAAACTTTCGAAGAAATCTGCCAGATCCGAACCTACAAAATCCAACAAAAAGACACACACACATAGAGGTTAAGGAAGGGTGTTATACATTTTACTACCTAAACAAAAAGTAATTGGTTGATTCACATTGTAACAATGTCAGGAGGTGAGCTAACATCAGAACTTATTTTGCCACTATTATAAAATATCTACAAAATATGGTTTGTTAAACACCCAAACATTTTGGAGAAGCAAGGTTTCAAAGGTAAAAAATATCATAAACCCATTAGTAGTCGACCAACACATCAAATACAAAAAATAAGTCATAAAAGCCCCAAATCTTAGCCTAAAATGAAGTCAAGCCCATTAACCAGGTACAACAACATAACATGAAATACTGAAATTCACATAAACGAAAACTAAGAATGAGATTCATAAACAACAAAATAGAAAACTAACCACACCTAGAAAACCCTTATTATATGAAATTAAGCGAAATGTAATGCAAAACAGTAAAGATAAATATGCATGTGATAACCGAAAACTCATTGAGGAATAGAAACAGAAGAACAGAACATGCAATTGAAATATCAATGGCATCAATAGTTGAAGAAGTTGATGGCCAGATTAACATCGTAACTGGAAAAAACTCAGAAAAATACACTAAATTTCATACAAAATGAACGGAAGATCAAGCAGGAAGTTTACCTGGAAGAGAAGAACACAGTTGTAACAATGAAGACATGCAACAAAACTAAATGAGAGTTAAGGACACAATAAACTACCTGGTATACACGCGTCAAAACAGAAAGAAATTCCAAACTGACCTAGGCCCACCTAAATAATAGCAATTAAAAAACATCTGCAATAGCATAGTCTCGAACCCAGGTAACAAACCGGCAACGTAGTTTAACTAAACAGCACAACCACTCGGCTACTAGTTTATCTAGTGCTGAAACGAAACTATTAGCATATATACTAACACACACAAATACTATATTGCGGCACTAAACTTCCTAAATATACTAATTAGATAATTAACAAAATCTAACTCGAATAATAATAATAAAATCTATTTAACTAGTCACTCGTTGGAATAAAGTTTAGTTATAGTACTCAATTTTAGCTCATTATCTTTTGAAACCTTTAAAATTCAAATACAGACCAATAAGAAATATTATTCCATAAAAATCAACTCAAAGTTATAGGAACTCATATATAATTTAGACCCCATTAGTCTATGTTGAATCTTATGGAATAATTGAAATCTTCTCAACCTCTCCAGAATCTGCTAAGTATGGAATTCGAGCAAGCCTATACACTTTGAGCATGAAGAATACTTCCTCCAGCAAGATATATTATTCGAGCATGATAAAACTTCAAATATCTTCAAATAAGTGTTAAGCTCGAGCAACCTACATTTTGTCAAGAAAGGATGGTCTTGCATCAAGCATGGTTTACTACCGAGCAAACCCTTGATGTTACTTTGCTTAAACTGAGTTCACGAGCAACTTAGTGGGTCGAGCAAGGTATTTAATAAGAAGAATCTCAAATATGTTGCCAGGGAGTTTGGGAATTTTTCTAAGTGTTACTCCTAGCATGATTCAGTCTCGAGCAAAGCTACAGTACCCGAGTATACTTAGTTTTCTCAAATAAACATAAGTAAAGATTGAAGAGATTCAAGCAAAAACTTGTTTGCTTGTAGAAGCATATCCGAGCAAAGTTTTGTGTTCTTGTGAAGATGAAGTAGGCTTGAGAAGAATATTTGAAAACTTCAAATATTCAGTATTAGTCTGCTTGAAAAAAAGTCTCGAGCACACTCGAAGGTTACAAGGTCTAAGGAGCCATGCTCGTCATGAAGAAGTCTGCTCGAAGACCTGTTTACAGTTGTATTTTATTTAATTTTATATTTACTAATGATTAGGGTTTCTAGAAGGAATGATAGGTGGGCTTATAAATAGAATATTTAGGTCACATTTATGGAACACATCTCTGACCTCTCTACACACTTTTTACCTGACAACTTTATTGTATTGAGAGTCGTCATCCCTAGAAACCCTAATATTTCTATTAAATCTCATTGATTGCTCTTATTATACATGTGGAAATATTTTGAGTTTAATTGATCTTTTGTTATTTACTATTTCTAGCATCTTACTTTTTGTGGTTGATTTTACCGGCTACATCTAGGGGTTTTCATATTTTTCTGTTTCTGTGTTCTTGTACGATATTATCGAATCACGAAGCAAAAAGGTTCTGACAGTCTAGTTACATTTTCTCTTCTTTTATTTTCTTTCTTTCTTTTTTTAAAGGCTTTATATAAAATTTAACAAGCAAACGCTAGAAAATTGAAAACTAATTACATGACAAGAAGAGGAGGTTTTATCCACTCTGTCCGAATAGTAATTCTTTTTCTGTCTATATTTGTTAGCCATGAAAATGAATAAGTAAGAACATAATCAATCAAGAAACTGTTACTCGTATCTTTAATCGCAAAAACCACCTTGTTACATTAACGGGTCTTTGAGATTGAGTTTGGAAATTACTTATTTACTAGTTGGCCTTTTCAAAGAACCAATTAGGCAAAAAATGTCACACCCTACCAAGGGGGCTTGGCCGTTTCATGGACAAATTGGTACCAAATGTAAGCAGCGGAATATGATTGATAACATAAGTTACAACATTTGCACTATGTAATTAATACAAGATGTAACTACACAACTATCACTTATATAACACTGTTGTAATCCCGTACTAGATTCTACAAATCTTCTTGGCATCTAATCTTCATTGCTCATGTTGGGACACACCTTTATCCTTAGGTAAGCTCATTACAATGCTAATCCAAATTTCTATCCACAAGGTACTTGAATACATGCTAAAAAATGTCAATTAAAAAGTTAGTGAGTTTGTAAGTTAAACTCACATACACAAAAGATAATTAAGTTATAAAAGTGTGAAAGATTGCGCGTATGTAAGTATAAAGCATGGTGCACATCAATCAAGTCCACAATAATTCCTACATCCTATCATAAGTCTCCCCTTGACTTATAACCGAACGGCACCCATGCCTGATTATTAACTTGCCAAGCAATAGTCAAATGTTTAGGTCATATGCAGCAACAGTCCGTAGACCTCAATGTAGTTTACCCAACCTAGGGGCACTGTGTGTCGGGGTCTCTTAAATAATACTACCCATACAAGCCATAAGCTCACCCCCTAAGTTAATGAGTGTATAATTAAGTGTCAGGAACGTAAATCTAGTGCAAACCTTAAGTAGGTTGCCAAGAATACACAGATCTAATAACCCGAAGGCCTATTGGATATTCCGGCAGAATCAGAATATTCAACGGATGGGAACAGAGATCTGAGATAATAATAACGTAACAATAAAATATAGTCGTTAAGAACAAAATCAAAGACAAAGATTCACTGCATTTAATATATCATTTAATGTAACAGTGAAAGGAATGTCTAGGGTTTCGTGACGATGGCGGCGGTACAAGGAGACAAAGAGAATATTCATTTGGAATGTTTTGCCCTCGTATTGCGTGTGCTCAGTCGTGCCCTAAATGGAAACCTAGGATGCTATTTATAGACCGTGACATTCTTTCTAGAATTCCCTAATCATTACATAATGAAAGATAAATAAAAATACAAGTGTAAGAGTTTTCGAGCATGATATGTATCTTGCTCGAGCAGACTCAATATGCACTTTATGATTGATGAGTGTCTTCGAGCACACATTACTTAGAATAATTTATGATAGAAATTATTCTTCTCTAGCATGCTTCATCCTTCTTGACTAATTCTTGCTTTGCTCGAATTTGTTCCTTGAGCAAGCCTATTCTTCTTGATGTCTTCAATTCTGTCTTGAACTTATTCAGCAATCTTTAGCATGCTTGGATGTGAAGCTTGATCGGAACTAAACCATGCTTGAAGTCTATACTTCACAGCATATGACATCTTCTTATTGCATCCATGCTAGTCAACAATGTGCTCGGACATCCTGTGCTCGGATCACTTGGCTGAAACTTGAATGATCGAGTTGTTTGCTCGATTGACAATCCATACTTGATAGAATAACACTCTTGCTCGGAGAAGTGTAGCTTGCTCGAAGCCTTCAACACTTAGAAGAATATGCTGAAAGACCATGCTCGAGGTAGTAAACCATGCTCGATGATCTAAGCTTGCTCGAAATCCACACTTAGCCTATTTCATGAGGAGGTTGAGAAGATCCCAATCTTCCTTGCTTAAATCCGACTCAACAATCTCCCCCTATATTGGAACAATCTCAGATGCACCAAAACATACCTGCATATAGTTACACATGTATCAGCTTTCTAAAGATAGTCAATTTAAGCACAAAAATCATTTAATTAGACAAGGAATTCTGCCATTTAGGCATTACACATTAAATTCAAACATTGTTCAAAATACAAAGTAAAATATACAATCACAAGCAAAACTAAGATAAACAGGTATAATTTTAATCATCAGTATGCTCCGTCCTGCTATCTTCGTCTAAGGATCCTTTCAGCAGATTTCTCCTTTTTGAGTTTCACAAAGGCAGCATTTTGTTTGAACATCTCCAACTCTACTCCATCTTCAGAATCAATCAGAAACTTTGAATTGATAATGTCTTGTAAGTCTTAGATGTGTATGAAGTGTAGATCTTCATCATACATAACCACCGCAATCGTTCCTCTTGAAGCATTTCTTAGAGACACAGAACAATTGTTTCGGTTGTAAGTGAGATGAGCTATTCTTCCATTTTGTTGTACTTGATAGTTTGGCTCCTTCATATCCCTTCTCATTGCCAAGCATTCCTTCAAAGTTTGTTTTTTGGTGCTAGAGCTGCTGGCTTGATGAGTTTTACTTTTCTTGGATTTCCAAAGTGGCATTTCGAATAAGTGCACTTCACTAATTCTTTTTCTTCTTCTTCTTTCTTTTTCTACTTCATTATGAAATTCTCTTCTTTTCTGGTTAAGGAATTGAAAACATTTTTCATCCTGTTCTTTTAAAAACTTTGAGAGATCATTCCTCTGTTGACCTGTATGTTGACTTCTTTGTTGATTATCATAAAGGTCCAGTTGAGCCATCTTTTGCAGTTGATCCTTTGAAAAGTTTCTTAGGTTATCTTTGAAGATTTTCAAGCTCTCTTCCTTATCTTCAGTCACTACTCTCAAGGTCTTTGATCTTTTGTCAAAGTAAAGATGTGTGGGCAAGTTCAAATTCCTTGAAGGTTCAGGCCTCACAATCTCTGATCTTACAGCAATTCTGCTTGAGCTTATAGGAGGATTCTTCTTTGCTTGCTCTTTCTCTGATTTTTCAAACCATTGTCTGATGGTTTCATAAGTCTACATCATTAATCTCCCCATCTTTGTACCTCTTTTGTGTAGAGCGCTCATCATCTCAGCTCATACTTCTTCTTCCATTCTCCTCCTATCCTCCAAGATTTTTTTTTTGTGTTTCCATATATAGCCTCTGCTCTCTATGATATATGCCAAGTAATTGATCATGAGGCATGCTATTAAATTCTTCTTCAGTCATTCCCTTCTCCATCACAATATCCATCAATGTTTGCACTCTTTGAGGATTTTCAAACCATTCTCTCACTTCTGCCTCTCTCATTCCGGTCTCTTCCTTCTCTTTTTGCATCTGCATCTTCAATTTTCTTTCCCTTTGGAAGTCTTAAGTGCTTTTCTGATCTTTATGTGAGTCTTTGACAAATTGTACTTTCTTCTTCAATTCTTCAAGAGACAACTCAATTAAAGGGTTGTAGTTGTAACCATGCAATTGCAAATATTTGATGTCTTAATGTTTTCTCTTTAATGACTCATACTCTTTTTCATCTCTGGCATCGTTTTTAGTTCTTTCCTTGTACCTCTTAGACTCTACATAAACTTTCTCTCCCTTCTCCTTTTCCTTGCTAACCTTTTCCACAAAATTAGCAACATCATCTACAAGGGCATTTTTGTACATTCGGTCGAATGTGTCAAATGATTGCATATTCAGAAATGCATGTCTGTGTCCGGCTTTCAACAAGAATTCTCTTCGTGATTCTCTCTTCCTCCAGCCTTCAGCCTCTTGTGTGATCTTCTCCTTAGGCATTCTCTGAAGATATTTCTCATCATATTTGAGGCTCAAGAGATAGGCTCTATCCTCCTTTTCTTTGTCCTCTCTTCTTCTTCATCAGTTTCCATATGTTCATCCAAGTTATGAAGGGCTCCGATCATGGGTTCTTGTAGGTTCCCAGCCGGATCTACACGAGATATCGCGTTCTACGTAGGTGCGGAATCCCTACGTAAGACGTTACGAGCGTAGAAGACTATACGATTAAACACGTTACAATAAACACAAACACGTTATATTGCAACCGTAAACACGTGATACAAGGATCACCAAATACAGACTCTCTCTAACTTGTTCTCTGAATAATAAACTGAATAACTGGTATATTATTTAATAAGCCGTAACCTAAACAGCTTATATAGACACGACAACTTCGCTTGGCATGTTCAGGCGAAGTTGTCCCTAACTTCGCTTGTCTAACAAGTTCGCCCATATAAGTGAACTTGTTAGCAACTTTGCTTACATACAAAACATAAATCTAACTAACACGATTACAGACACTTGACACTGAACTACTGACATCTTGCACCAACAGACTCCCCCTTGGCAGTAGCTTCAACTCTTTAGCTTCAAACACGTGTCTTGTAATCTTCAACGACCTTGCATCTTCATCTTCAAGCATGAACTCCTTCGCGTACACAAACTGATACAATTCTTTGATATTTCTTCGCTTCGTCTTTCCAAGCAGGAATATAAAAGATTTTCTTCTCATTCAGCACCTGCAGATCAGCTTGCGACAAGTTCACTAGATGCATCGGATCATAAACTCTTAGCAGCTCTTGTTCATCTTCGTCTTCCATCACTGCTTCAGCTGTTTCACAATCAACATACCACCACTTTAGATCTTTGAGCACATCCTTGGGCATCTGTTTCATCGGCACTTCTTTAAGGCACCGGATCGGCTTATACTTCATAATCATCCAAGGTTTACCATCTGCTCTCAATCCACGATCTTTGTCTTCGATAAGTTTTCCCTTTTGTGGTTTCAACAGCTCAAACTTCTTCTCTTTTATACTTTCCTTCCAAACAATCTTCCCGATAACTCTAGCCATATTATCATCACTTCGGTTTATCAATCCCAATCTGGCTAAGTCTTTCACTTCACATTCTGGCAATGTGTTCAACGATCTCAACATTCTTTTGAAGTACTGAACGCCATCATATCTCTTAATCACGAAGAGCCTCAACTGCTCATCGTATATCCAGCAAATAATCCATTTTCTTGCTTCAGCATAGCCTCTAATGTTGTAAGTCTTCTTAAACATAGTAGGGACCGCTGCTTTCTTCGTTTTGACGAACCACTGAGCATAGCCTTCTTTCCATCTAGGCTGCTCTTCCCATTCAGTCTCATCATTCCAAATCTCTTGACTCATATCTGCGTTATCTACTTCCGGTATCTCATGCTCCACATTCTCTTCTACTATCTCTCCCTCTTCTATCTCATCATCAATCACAATCTCTACTCCAATCTTCTCTATCTCA